>NW_013666402.1:54480-57874 GCF_000517525.1 Limulus polyphemus
TATGGTGAAGATGTTTTCCAAAATTTAAGAATTGCATTGCATATTTTGTTTACATTTGGGGTTTATATTGCTAGTGGTGAAAGGTCCTTCAGCAAGCTGAAATTAATTCTTACATACTTGAGAACCTCAGTGACTCAAGAACGACTTAGTAGCTTGGCAATACTAAGTATTGAAAAGACGTACTTAATACCTTAAATTTGAATAGTTTAATTGATGCATTTGCAGTAGCAAAAGCACGAAAGGTTCATATAATGTAACCATGAATACCAGAATACTACCTGTACAAGATCTAGTTAAGTATATGTACAGTTTTGTAAACTAATAAAATTTGTTATTTGTAAACTTAAGTAGTATTTTATCAATCTGTTTTATAATCCATGTACACCACAAGTGACTGGCTTCTCATATAAAACATAAGTTTCAAAACTAGGGATATAACATAAATTTATTCTGCATGCTTGAAAGATTACTCTAGCTATGTGACTTTGAACAATACTGGATGACATAAATATCAAAATAGTTTACAAATTATGTAAGTACACCTAGTAGGCTATACTTCATTAGTTCCAGGTTTACAATTGTGATATCGTGAGATGTTATATTTTAGGCCTGTGTAAGGCGGTAATTAATTATTTATGTTATTGTCATTAAGTGGGTAATGAGTCACAAAACAAATAATCAAACCATTTCAGAGGTGGGGGCGCCAAAAGTGTCTTTGCCCCCGGGTGCTGAGAACCCTTGCTACGCCACTGTAACGTTCAACCAGTAAGCTTTGTTCTATCCCTACACTCAACGCTTCCTGCGTGACGTTCAACCAGTAAGTTTTATCCTAACCTTACACCCAACAATGCCTACAATATATTCAACCAGTAAGTCTTGTTCTAATCTTACATTCAACACTGTCTGCATAACGTTCAACCAATAAGTCTGCCTGATATGAAGGGTGAGAGAAGTCAGGTGCATCAGAAAAACAACTGTAAAACCACGTCAACCGTTATTATTACTGGGTGAACCTTTTAACACATTCTACGATGATTCCATAAAAGCTTAAGTACGTAACCTCTTACTACTGTTCAAACATCTTTAATTTGTGATTTTGATCTCATAACAAATCTAGAATCCCCAAACAAAGTTTATTTCACTTTGGAAAGAAAAAATATTTATTCGCACTGATCCGATTTCGCAAAAGAAACGTAAATATTTAATTCTAATTCAACTCGATGAAATACATGCTTAAGCAAAACGTTAGTTATTGTTTGTTTGTTTTTGAATTTGCGCAAAGCTACACGAGGGCTATCTGCGCTAGCCGTCCCTAATTTAACAGTGTAAGACTAGAGGGAAGGTAGCTAGTCATCACCACCCACCGACAACTCTTGGGCTACTCCTTTACCAACGAATAGTGGGATTGACAGACACATTATAACCCCCACGGCTGAAATGGCGAGCATGTTTGGTGTGACGGGGATTCGAACCCGCGACCCTCAGATTGCGAGTCGAGCGCCTTATCCAAATGGCCATGCCGGCCGCGTTTGTTATAAACGTCAGTAGATTACTGTTACAGCTACTGAGGCAATGAAAACAGTTGGTTCGATAAACATGTGAAATTTAAGATTTCATGAGATTTGCTTAACAGTGTTGTTTACGTCTGCTATATTTTATAATTGAAGCAACTACTGTTTTAATAATACACGTGAGAAGTCAACACCGAAAGACAGACATTAAATTTGCATATCTGATACTCATGGTTTATACATATAACAATAATTTCCAACTGAGCTCATGATGTAGCGCAATGTTTATACTAAGTAATCAAACACGCTTTAATGATTTCTCTCCAGCTTTTACGCTAAAATTTACTGATATTTTTACTTTGACATTTGGTACGGTTTACTGAACAAGGTCTTATTATATTTTTATTAAAAGCTGAATTATTATTATTATTTTGTCAAAGGCAATATTTTTATTCGTCAAAGGCTTCGCTAACTGCCTGGAAATTTTATAATATTTAGATTTAAGATAATTAGTGCACGTCAAGCAAGATAGGAACGTGATAGAAAAGACATTGTATCAGTCAAGACTACAGGTAATAAATGTACGCTTTCAGAGAAAAGGTTTTGTTGTATATTCTCGTATACAGACGTCCTTGTTAGTTAATATACTTGTTTTTATATTATTTTATTTATTTTGTGTGCTTCTGTTAGTGCATTCTTTTTTTCAAAATAACTTTCAAACTCACCCAATAAAAGTTTGGAGACGGCTTGACTGGATAATTAAAAAACCTTTATTATAAATGTACGACGTTTCGAAAAGATTATGTCATCCTCAGGTACCATGACATAATTTCGTTGAAACGTCTTACATTAATAATAACATTTTTCTTCATTACCCAAGAAAGCCGTCTCCAAACTTATATTTTCTAAAAAGTGGGATCCTCGTCATCAAATTTAAACTCATCCAATATTCTATAACAGGTATATTTCACAGAAATCGATCTTAACAACGTGTGACTCCCAGCTAAGGAAGTTATTAACGTTGTTTCAGAGATAAGACTATATATCACTGCAAACCTGAACAAACAGCTTAGAGGCGTTCGTAGAACCATAAGGGTGAATCTCAGGATTACCTGCCCTGAACCGTCAAGTTTTACTGGCACAGAAAAACACGATATCCCGGAAACCGACTAAGTGTGATAAAATGAAACATAATTTTATTTATTTTTAATGTGTTACATTACCTGAATGTCTGACAAGGGAGGTTCACCGTTTCTTGTAAAAGAGCGGAACTGTGACATTCTTAGCCACAGGGATTTTGTTTCAAATAATAACATCATTTATACAAGGTGTGCTTAATTGTATGGCTATTTTTTCTTTCTAAATAGTGACGTCAGGTTAAACTGGGCGAATATGAAAAAAACTAAATGTTTTAGGTCACTAAAACCGTTCTTCTACCTATACATGTTTGTCCCACTTTCGTTTGAAGCTAATAAATGCAACTTGTCAGATTAAGTTAATGTACGAAACGTCTTCAAAAACAAATTATTGGAATAAGTTTTCACTGACGCTTTCGTATGACTTTG
This sequence comes from Limulus polyphemus, assembly GCF_000517525.1. Classification (NCBI taxonomy): domain Eukaryota; kingdom Metazoa; phylum Arthropoda; class Merostomata; order Xiphosura; family Limulidae; genus Limulus; species Limulus polyphemus. Next base: position 57,557 of record NW_013666402.1, read on the forward strand.
TGTATTTTTTTTATAATACCTATCCAAGCAGAAATTTCGCAAGATAAGATGAACGAGTTTTACGCAAGAAACGGCAATTAATCTATGTTGGTTTAACAACACCGTATTACCAGCATTAGAGTTCAGCACGTTTCTTCCGTTATTAAACAATAACTGAAACCAAGAAATATACACTATGATATTTTCCTTCAACGTAAATTATACAACTTAGTTCATACTAGAGTCGAACCTGCGATGCTACTTACAAAGCAAGTGTTTTAACCAATGAAAATTAAACAACTTAGCTCATACTAGAGTCGAACCTGCGATGCTACTTAC
>NW_013666402.1:58655-60879 GCF_000517525.1 Limulus polyphemus
AAATTATACAACTTAGCTCATACTAGAGTCGAACCTGCGATGCTACTTACCAAGCAAGTGTTTTAACCAATGAAAATTATACAACTTAGCTCATACTAGAGTCGAACCTGCGATGCTACTTACCAAGCAAGTGTTTTAACCAATGAAAATTATACAACTTAACTCATACTAGAGTCGAACCTGCGATGCTACTTACCAAGCAAATGTTTTAACCAATGAAAAAGCTAAGTTGTATAACATCGCAGGTTCGACTCTAGTATGCTACTTACCAAGCAAGTGGTTTAACCAATGAAGTTTCTATCTTCATTCGAATCTACGTGTCTAGCAGAATCTTGTATTCAAATCCCGATAGATCTCTTTTTTTTTCTTTCTTCAGAACTATCCAAACTTTACAACTTTAGAATGTCTAAAGCGATAAAAACATCTAATCTTGGAGACATGTAGTATCTTTAGTTTCTACTACATGACTTTTTTTTTTAAAACTTAGGTGGTGTCTATAGCATCTTATACAATGTGACGTCTTTCAATACGGATTTAGATAATGTGTGTACCATGTTATACAATGTGACACCTTTCAACATTAATTTAGATAATGTGTATAGCGTGTTATACAATGTAACATTTCCCAACACGGATTTAGATAGTGTCTACATGGCGTTATATGTTAACATGGATTTAGTTAGTAAACAGGGCATAATATCATACCTATTTTAGTATTTTATGGATTGCGACTTTTTTTGTTAAGGTAGGATTCGAACCTTTGATTCTTCTTACCCGACAGATGCTATAATTGGCTAAATTACCTCAACAACTCTTGCTTTACACTTCATTGATTATTAAGGTCGAAATTCGGCAGGATCATATTTGTAATCAAAAGTGCCAATTCGTATTGCCCACAAAAAAAAAAAGAGGAGTCGACACATTTTCTATCTTAATTGTTGTATAATTGTTAGGTTGTAAGTTTATTGAAGCTGATGTAGCGACCCATAATGAAACCAGTTCGTTGTTCATGACAAATTCTCTGTATAACTTGTTCAATTTTCTTCCCGAGGGTTACTGGAGCTCAGTCGTGAAGTGCTTGCCAACATTTCTTAAGTAATTGTTAATTTGCAGTATGAGATTAAGTAGACTTGCTGAAATGGTTTCATTCGCATTAACCCAGATATTAGTCATTGTTTACTCGTTAGTAAACGAAATTCAATAAAGCGGAATTTGGGAGGAGGGGGGCGGAATATAGTAGCAAGTTTCACTTTCGAAATTTCTTGGAACAAAATTCATTCACGTCCTTTAACCTCTACGATGATTAGTTTTAAATAATAAACCTCATGGCATAAGTGTTGTTGTTTGTTTGTTGGTTGTTGTGTTTTTTTTGAGGGGGGAAAGGATTTTTTTTAGAAATCATTTATAGCTCATGTGTTTTTCATAAACGATTACGCTTCATGAAATGTCTTACAATAATTGTGATTCTGAAGGTTTATGGTTCGCGTCCCGTTGCCTAAAAAATTGCACCCGTATTTTGGGGTCGTGGATGCCCTATATGAGTGATGGTAAAATCTTCACTATTTTGTCAAATAAGGATAGCTCAAGAGTTGGCGGTGGGTACTGTTAAGTAGCTGCTTTATCTTTAGTATATATTTAAAATTATGGACGGCTAGCGGAGATATATATTCAACAGCACCCACCGCCAACTCTTGAGCTACTGTCGTCTAACCGAATAGCAGAATTTGACTAATGCTCTTATAACACATCCACGACCCCAAAGTGCTGAATACGTTTCGCGGGATCGAGTCTCGAACCATAACCCAATGATTCACAAGCCGAGCTCCCTTATGAGAATTGCTTGAAATTCAATCTTTATACCATTAATTTTTTATAAAACGAAGAAGAAAAAGCAGATCTATGTCCTGGATTTTGGATTACAATAACACTATTAAAATTAAACATACACACATAAGGTTGCAGTGTTGGCATCAAAGCAAGGTAACAATCTAGGACCCTTCATTATGGGTACTGTACGCATTTATGTATGATCTATGATCCCGCAGTGGCTAAAGCCGGTACTGTACGCATTTATGTATGACCTATGATCCCGCAGTGGCTAAAGCCGGTACTGTACGCATTTATGTATGATCTATGATCCCGCAGTGGCTAAAGCCGGTACTGTATGCATTTATGTATGACCTATGATTCCGCAGTGGCTAAAGCCGGTACTGTATGCTATTTA
>NW_013666402.1:61007-64107 GCF_000517525.1 Limulus polyphemus
TCCCGCAGTGGCTAAAGCCGGTACTGTATGCATTTATGTATGACCTATGATCCCGCAGTGGCTAAAGCCGGAACTGTATGCATTTATGTATGACCTATGATTCCGCAGTGGCTAAAGCCGGTACTGTATGCATTTATGTATGACCTATGATCCCGCAGTGGCTAAAGCCGGTACTGTATGCATTTATGTATGACCTATGATTCCGCAGTGGCTAAAGCCGGTACTGTATGCATTTATGTATGACCTATGATTCCGCAGTGGCTAAAGCCGGTACTGTATGCATTTATGTATGACCTATGATTCCGCAGTGGCTAAAGCCGGTACTGTATGCATTTATGTATGACCTATGATTCCGCAGTGGCTAAAGCCGGTACTGTATGCATACAAATAAATTACAGTCTTTTAGTTCGATTGACTTTTTTATAGAATTTTTTTCAGTGCGATAAAACATATTTCAACTTCTAGAATTATGTGTATTGGTGTTACACGAGTGTAACTACAGAGGTGAGCATCAATAATCTATAATAACTGCCAGATGGAAATAAGATGCAAATATTTTAGAAAATAATAATACTGTTGTTTGTTATTAAGCACAAAGCTACACAAAGGGCTATCTGTGATCTGCCCAACAGGGGTATCGAAACCCGGTTTCTAGCAGTATAAGTCCGTAGACATACCGCTGTGCCACTGGTGGCACAGTAATAATAATACATCGCTTATTCTAACTCAGTATTATCAGGGTTTATTCTGAGGAAAATTTCCAACTTAACTGCCAAAAAGAAAAAGCAGGTGGCCCGGGGATCGCCAGAGACCCCAGAAATCCATTGGGTCTGAGATACTCTGAAATGCACTCTGGGCAGTTTCAATTATCTTTGCTGTTATAATTTTAGAAAATACTAGGCCTATCGGATTTCCGGTTTCACATTATTTAGAATTTTTGCATTCAAGCAAAATTTCCCTAGATACAATTATACCATTTGTCTATACAATTTAGAATTGTCAGCTGTGTTTAATATGTTAATAACTTAATATTTTCAACTTCATAATTTATGGTCATTTTGCATATGTCGTGACGTTAGTATTTCTTGTTCTCTGTGAGTGAGTAAACACGAAGACACAGTTTCATGGTACAGCGAGTTCGTCCATTGATGATTGCGAGTTTTTAAAGTTAGAACTTCAGTCTGACAAGCACTGTATGGTAATTAATAAAAACCACCAGATTTGTGCTTTGCTGATATAACGTTTTGCGTTAATAAAAATTATTGAGATATATGTGTTCAATGATCGTTTCATTTTAAAGAGGGCCCGGCGCTTGACTCGCAATCTGAGGGTCGCGGGTCCGAATCCTCGTCCAACCAAATATATTCGCCCTTTCAGCCATGGTTGCGTTATAATGTGACGGTCAATTCCACTATTCGTTGGTAAAAGAGTAGCTCAAGAGATGGCGGTTAGTGGTGATAACTAGCTGCCTTCCTTCTAGTCTTTCACTGCTAAATTAGGGACGACTAGCGCAGACAGCCCTCGCGTAGCTTTGCGCGAAGTTCAAAACAAACCAAACACACCAAATTATTTGAAAAAAAATATTACTCCACGTTTACCTATCCTAAAAACGTTATAATTCCAGCTGCACAAAAACTTAATTCCCACCGCATAAAATTATTTTCCAGCTGCACATTAGAATAAACTCTGAGTATTATCAATATCGCAAAGTTTAAACTAGCAGAAAGTAAGTCAGCCATTTTTAGCCTTAAATTAAACAAATCCCAACTTGAATTGGTAAGTTATTTTACCCTATTCTTCTTTACCTGTTATGGTAAAAACCTATGGTCCATGACAGGGGTATATGCAAATGTTCAGTTTTGAGTTTTTTATGGGCGTTTTTTACCACTACCTCTCCTGGTGTGGATGGATCTTCACCGAATTTGATATAAAGGTTCATTGGAACCGTGGGGAGATACATACAAATTTTCAGTTTTGCGTTTTGCGGTTTTTATGGGCGTTTTTTTTACCACTACTTCGCCCCCTGTTGATGGATCTTCACTAAATCTGGCATGAAGATTTGTTGGGTCCATGCGGAGATATATGCGGACTCAATTGTCCGTCTCTATCTCTGTCTGCAATTCAATTCCATTGTTGCCATCACAAGAATACCGCATATCTAGTAAACACCCGGGCATTCAAGAACCTTCGAGAATATCACGACGTGTTACTAGAGTCACGTGACTTCCGTTGTCGTAACAATAGCATATAACGACACATTAAATTGAGAAAGCACACTGGGTAGGCCCGTTATTAGAGCTAAGATGCTACCAATTTGAAAACATTTTATAGTATTCTTTCATAGGAATAACAGTTGATATTTAACGTCGTAATAAAACAGCAGTTTCTGTGGATTAGATATCACAATCTGAGACACGTATTATCACAGTGCTTAATAATAATATGAAATATTAAACTATAACAATGTGAAAAAGTACGAAACATTAAGTAATTTTTAGTTTATTTATAAAATGGAGTTTCTTACCTTCAATACAGAACTGTTGCTTTAAACCCCACAACATCATGTAAAGCGCCATCTTACGGATGGTCAGAATAATGAAAAATTTACCTGTAGGAACGTAAATTCCACCCTTTAGTAAGTTGCCAACGCAATTTTTTTTGCAGATACTTTATGAAACATGTTGATATCTTGAACATTAGTATAATTCTAATGTGGCGTATATTATTTACACTTGTTATAAACGTTCACAAATTAAATACTTGATATAGACCACGTATTTCCATAATTTAATTTTTTTTTCAATGAGAAGTAAACAAACGAAAAGAAAATGATACGGAACTTTCTTCAATTTCTTTATTTAGCGAACAATAACACAGGTAATAAAGAATACATTTATATAAATATAATAGTACTGTCTGTTATCTGTTGTATGTCCATGTAAGTACTTCGCAGGGTGTGGATGTATTTTCACCAAAATTGGTGTGGAGGTTCATTAGGTCCATGCGGGGGTACATACACATTTTCAGTTTTACATTTTGCGTTTTTTACCACCACTTCACCCCCTGATGATGGATATTCGCCAAATTTGGATTTGTTGGG
>NW_013666402.1:64932-71563 GCF_000517525.1 Limulus polyphemus
AAGGGAAGCAACTTTTCATGTCCTAAGATAACCTTTCATGAATTACTCCAGCTAGTTATTAATATTATCTATAAAAAAATAACGACATATTTATTTTCGCTAAACAAGAAATTCCATGTGTTATTATAATTCGGCATCTTTATCATTAATCTTATATTCTGGTCCAAGACTTGGAATTCCCCTTTCCAGAATCGTGCATCTGACTTATAAATTTGTTGCCATTGTAAAAGTAAAACCATTGTTTCCATGACTATGACGAACGTTCTATGTTATAATTAGACATTATCTTTAAAAGAAAACTAATATAATTACTTCACGCTAACCAAAATTGTTTCCATATATGGTCCTGAGGATTTATTGCTTTACAAGTAACACACACACACACACATCGTGATCTAATCAGGACGTTGAGTTACAGTGGAGATGGAGATGTCCTCTAGTTTAAACAAGTGGTTCAGTTTGTTTAGACTCACACTCACGTGTTAGGTAGGCACAACTGGTTCTTGAAATCAAACATAAATAACAATCTGCGGGTCGCGGGTTCGCATCCCCTTCCGACCAAACATGCTCGCTCTTTCAGTGGGGGCATTATAATGTGACGGTCAATCCCACTATTCGTTGGTAAAAGAGTAGCCCTAGAGTTGGCGGTGGGTGGTCATGACTAGCTGCCTTCCCTCTAATCTTACACTGCTAAATTAGGGACGGCTAGCGCAGATAGCCCTCGTGTAGATTTGCTCGAAATTCCAAAAACAAACAAACCAAGTGAAAATCATCTCAAAGATGTAAAGCTTTTCATGAATTCTATGTATAATGTTTCCAAGTAGAAAAGTCAAATTTTGTGTCCTAAAAATGCACGTATTACAAGGTTGATATTTAATATAAGAATAGTATAGATACAATAAAATGCCCCACCCAGTGACACAGCGGGTTTCGATACCCGAGCCCTTTGTGTAGCTTTGTGCTTAACTACAAATAAAGATTTTACAATTTTTCCTAAAATTTTTCTACATTTATCTCAAATAACTTTGAATTTTATAATAATAAATTTTCTTCCAAGTACTGACACAACTAAAAGTGCACCCTATAGATTCTGTTATGTAAGACAACACGATATTACAAAATTATTGTGGATCTACGTACTTAATGGTTAGTTGGTCGATTGTATTTAAGCCCAAATCTAAACAATGGGCTATGTGTGCACTGCCCACCATGGGAATTAAAACCTGATTTTTAGCGTCGTAAGCCTGTAGACTTATCACTGAGCCAATGGAAGCACATTATGTTTGTTTCTTGAATTTTCCTCAAAGCTACTCGAGAGCTACCTACACTAGCCGTCCTTAATTTTCAAGTGATGAATTAGGGGAGGGCAGCTAGTTTTCAGTTTTGATTCAATTAACAATCAAGAAAAGTCTTAACTGAATGAAAACTGGCATTAACGTTGGTCTCTCTTAATGTCAGCAGTTTAACTTTGGTCTCTCTTAATGACAGCAGTTTAACTTTAGTCTCTCTTAATGTCAGCAGTAGCAGAAGTTAGTGTTGGTTCGTACGTCATCAAATCAAATTAAATAGAGAACTCTAACGGGAAACGTTAGAACTACCGGAATTACTTCAATATGAAATAAGCCGAGTTGTGGGCTATCTGCGCTAGCCGTCCCTAATTTAGCAGTGTAAGACTAGAGAGAAGGCAGCTAGTCATCACCACCCACCGCCAACTCTTGGGCTACTTTTTTACCAACGAATAGTGGGATTGAGCGTCACATTATAACGCCCCCACGGCTGAAAGGGCGAGCATGTTTGGTGTAACGGGGATTCGAACCCGCAGATTGCCAGTCGAGCGCCCTAACCACCTGGCCATGCCGGGCCGAGTTGTGGACAAGACATCATTAAAAGTAAACCAAGCTCACAACTCTTTTTTAATGTATCTCGACTTTTCGCGATATCAAGGAATTTGCTTCCCCGTGGTAAGTTGGAGGGCTTATAATGCCAAAATTCAGAGTTTGATCTCTGTACAGACAGCTCATTCTGTAGCTTTGAACTTAAAATAAAACAGCCAAGTACTTTGAAATATTATCTAATTAATACGCAATAAAACGTTTTACATAAACCAACCTATAACAGTTACTGTTCATGCAGTTTGATAATATCTACAGAGTGTCTCAACCACTATTGTATCTGTTGCACCCCAACAGGCCTGATGAGCCCAGGTATTGAGCGAAAGGCTTCGTCGAATTGGATATAGCAGATACAGTGTAGTTGACTTATTGCTCTACATTTTTCTTTACTTTCACTCCTAACTTCTTAGTATTAATAACCTCAAAGAAATAAGGTTCCCTGTTAACCCGATGACACAGAGATACGAGTCTCAGAGAGTAATAACATTTCTTTACAAAACAAGTTTACTCAAAAAGACTATAGTCACTCTACGGTTTAATGTTTGCAGCGTATTCAGGTTGGTTGGTTTGTGGCGCATTCTAAATGTTATCTCGTTTGGACTAGTGCACGCTGACGCACAGTTGAACGTATGAACAACGTGCGTACTAAATACATCTTACTTCAGAAATTTCCAATGCTCGCGCGTGGTGATATTCTGTTTTAACTTTATCATAATGTATATCATAAACGTTAAAGTGACACGTTCAAATCATGGGGGAGACATAAGGCCCCCGGAGTTAACATAGGAGGTCAGATCCGAACACCGATCCCTGTATGTCACTTCCCGGATAAGCCTAAGGGTACATGTCAGGTTTGGTGACAATCGGTTCACCAGTTCTCCATTTATAAGAGGACTCAGACTTCTGCTAAATAATGGTTTAGAACCGGTTATCCAATTATAAGGAGACACGGAGTTTTGTTAAATAATGGTTTAGAACCGGTTCTTCATTTATAAGGGGACACGGAGTTTTGTTAAAAAATGGTTTAGAACCGGTTCTTCATTTATAAGGGGACACGGAGTTTTGTTTAAAATGGTTTAGAACCGGTTCTCCATTTACAAGGAGACAGAGACATTTGTTAAATAATTGTTTAGAACCGGTTCTCCATTTACAAGGAGACAGAGACATTTGTTAAATAATTGTTTAGAACCGGTTCCCCATTTATAAGGGAACATGGACTTGTGTTAAATAATGGTTTAGAACTTAAAAATTTTAGATGATTAGGAGAGCTCATGAAACATTCAAAATTTATATAAAAATTTGCAGCTACAATTTTTCTTAAAACCAAATTCCATATATGAAATAGCTCCAAGAATATTTTGCTGCTTTTTTTTGCAAAGAGGTTTGGTTTTGGTATTTTGATTTCGCGCAAAGCGACACGAGGGCTATCTGCGCTAGCCGTCCCTAAGTTAGCAGTGAAAGGCTAGAGGGAAGACAGCTAGTCATCACCACCCACCACCAACTCTTGGGCTACTCTTTTACCAAATAAAGTTTGGGATTGACCCTTGCATTATAATGCCCCCACAGCTGAAAGGGCGAGCATGATTGGTGGGACGGGAATTCGAACCCGCGACTCTCAGATTGCGAGTCGAGCGCCCTAACCACCTGGCCATGCCGGGCTAGATGTAAAGAGAAATGCATCTAGGTTTGAAATACATATCAGATACAAATAAAACTACTGTTGCAATGTTATTATATAACTTTGTATGTATAACAAACCTTTAGCATTTATATTTATTCATAATTTCATTTCAAGGTAGCTGTAACATTTAAACACAATTGTTGTTTTTTCCAAATCATTCGTTCTGTATTACTCACTAGCCTTATTGTGTTAGGTTTGCTTAATTTACAAAAAACGTGCGATAATATCTAAGCGTATTTGGAGAAAGATAAGCAAATGTATGTTAAGTATAGTGGGTTACCCTTTATGAAATCAACTTTCAAACGAGGACGATTAACAATTCGTAACATTTCGAAGGCGTGTCATGTAAGTTTCTATTATTCATAGATCAACTTACTAATAATAACCCTACAATACTACGTGGTGCTTAAGTTAGGGGACATTGTGCATAGAATGCCTATCGCATCTGAGGAAAGTTATTCATATACATATATGAATAACCCATAACATGGTATATGGTATTTCGCAAAAACTTTAAATATAAATTTTCTAATATTTTTTTCCAATCGGAGTTACTTTACAATGGTAAATGTGGCGCTAAGCAACAGAACATTTTTTTAGCTTGTTTGTTAATAAGCACAAAACTACACAATGGGCTATCTGGGCTATATCCACCACAAGTACCGAAACCCGATTTTTAGCGTTATAAGCCATCTGACTTATCGCTGAGCTACAGGGAAGCCTAGCACATTTATATATTTATACAACGCTTGGCTGTAGCTTTTGGTTTTTGTTTGTTTGTAGTTAAGCATAAAGCTACACAATTGGCAATGCTGTATTTAAACCCGGTTTCTAGCGTTGTAACTCGGCAGACATACCGCTGTGCCACTGGAGAGCATAGCTTTTGGTATCAGATATCTAATAGCCTCACCCATTTCATGGTAAATAATAAAAGGAAGAAAAATATCATTGTCATAACAAAAAAAATTAAACGACATTAACATCAAAGATACTTGGCACACTGATGATTTTGGTATATAGATTATAATTTTGTTATAATATTTTTCTTTGGTCACACCCATTTTCATACACAATGAGAAATTTGCGAAAGAGAGCAGTCGAGATCATTTGAAGAAATTAACAACGTCAGAGCCACGATCAAATCCAATAGGTTGGTATGAGAACAGGATACAGGTTATGTTAAAGCAGATAACGAAAGAATTGTAAGAAAGATCTTGGCTGAAATAAGCGAACGATATGCACGTGTTTTTTGTTTTTGTTTTGTGTCGAATTTGAATATTCTTGTCATAGTATAAAATTGTTTCAAGTTTTTGACGAACTGGTCAAGTACAAACTGGTTTGTAATGCTCAAATAAAATAAATACACGTGCTTATATATATATATATACATATATTAAGCACAAACTTTCAAGCTTAAGTTCATACGTAATTCTATGCAAACAGATATGCCTTTATATAGCCACGTGACTTAAAAACACATTCCTAACTTAAAAGTGGCCAATAAGCAAGGCAAGGTAGGCAGAAGATAGCCAAAAAGTAGAAAAAATTCACACTCAATTAGCCAAGTAGCTGAATTAGTGTATTTCGTAAACAGTTTTTTTTTTTCCTTCAAAGCTCTCACCCGATGGCTTAATCTTGAGGGCTTATAACACTAAAACTCGGGGATTCATCTCTGCGGTCGACACATCATAAATTGACCATTCCGTACATTTGTGCTTAATAACAAACAAACGATTTACGCAAATCATCAAAATCAAAACATTTGGAAATCATCTATGGCATCTCAGCTATTTTTCCAGAAATTACGAATTGTGACACAAACACTTGACATTTTGATATGTCGTATTTAGGAGTTCTTACAAAATATTAGCACCAAAACTAAACGATGTTATAAATGAAACTGTGGGTAAGTTGTTCTCTGTGGAAGTATTTGTTATACATTATTAAAAGTCGTTTAAGTTCACCTATTTCAGTTATTCCAGGCACATTATTCCTTAATTCCTCACAGGATCCCTATTACAACTGGCAAGTCGCAAACGTGACGTTGCAATAAATATTCTGGAAAACTAAGTTACTTTCAATCTACAATTTCTGCGAACACTTTTAATTTTTGAAGTGGAAAAATATTCTTTGTTACAAAAAAAAGCACGTGTTTTGTGTGTTTCACGTGCACATATGCCTGTTAGCGCGACATGGATCAGATCCTGGGAGAATTGCTCATTCAAAGGAGTCAGCGAATGTTTCTTGTTTTGTGTTTTCGGTGGTGGTGGTGGTGGGTGGGGCAAATTCAAATGTCATACTTGATTTAAAAGACTTCTCACATTCCTGAATTGTATTAACATCAATAAAATAGTTCATCAACGTTACGTGCGTCTAGAATGGCCTAGTAGAGCTGCTAATATGCTTGATAGTAGAGATATTCAAATATATTGTGGGTTGTGGTGGCGTTGCGGGACTGATGACATACTAAGATAGATGTGATCATACCGAGAAATCTCAGTTTTTATGTTCCTTAGCCACGTAACAGTCTCTTCCAAGCTGAAAAGTGTAGTATGTCACAAAGCCATTGCAGTTGTTTGTATAACTCCATATTTTAGTTTAAAAAATTATTTTTATTAATAGTTTATGTGTTATAATTTAGCTATTAAAAAAAAAGACATCTGATAATATTTTGTTGATCTCGAAAATATTTCTTCCAGTAAGTACAATTTTATATTCGCATCTCTAACGATATTTGGATATGAAGAAATGTTGGGAAATCGGTCATTCGTTTAACTTTGGCATTAATGAAGAGATGGTGTGTATTCTATGTCAAAAAACATATAACACAAAAACTAAAACCGACGTACCTACGATATTTGGATATGAAGAAATGTTGGGAAATCGGTCATTCGTTTAATTTTGGCATTAATGAAGAGATGGTGTGTATTCTATGTCAAAAAACATATAACACAAAAACTAAAACCGACGTACCTACGCTATGCAAGCGCAACCTATTTATTCAGAAGAGAAAAAATAAGTGAATAATTTCCTTGTTTTTACGTCATACCTTGAAGTA
>NW_013666402.1:72213-76320 GCF_000517525.1 Limulus polyphemus
GAAGAGAAAAAATAAGTGAATAATTTCCTTGTTTTTACGTCATACCTTGAAGTAAAAACATACGTTTGTATACACAAAGGTTTAGAATACAATCTCATAAAAATATATAGTCTCTATATCATGTGGTACTAGAATTTCACTGACAAACAATCCTGTCCTTGTATGTGAACGACAATGCTCTGATTCTCTTTTAGCTCGAAGCTCTTTTTAACCTTTCTGTATCTAGTTTCTGCCATGACTAATGGATCTCTCTGGAGTTTATGGAGCGGAGTAACGTATCGGTCTCTTTCTTGCATATGATACAGATGGCAGGAAGGATAGGTCCATATGTACTTGATCTAAGTTGCTTCCTAGGTCTAGGCGAAGACATGGAATTGGCACTAGAAGAGACAGACTGTCCATCATCCTATTTCTCTTGTAATATTGACTGCCGCGCATAGCGTTTCCTTGGACTTTCTAGGTCCAGATGTACTTGATCTAAGTTGCTTCCTAGGTCTAGGCGAAGACATGGAATTGACACTAGAAGAGACAGACTGTTCATCATCCTATTTCTCTTGTAATATTGACTGCCGCGCATAGCGTTTCTTTGGACTTTCTGTCCGCTTTTTTATATATAAAACTCTTATAGCATATTCGGTGTAACCATTCATCAGTAGAGATGTCATGGTATTCATCAGACAAGAGTTGTTGAAATAATTCAGCCATGCATCGATCGGAAACATTTTACTTCAACCATGTCTTAGCACATTTTCAGTATTTATCCCATCTAACACGTATAAAAGGTTCAGTACACCATTTTTCCTTAAGTCTAAAATGCATATAACAATGCAAACTGGTTCTTCAGCTGGATTTATTGTGAATCTTAGATGACTGACAAGAGCCTTCTTGGTCTTTCTCAGCATCCTTGAATGCGGTCATGTTATTTCTATATGAACACAGCAGTTGTTGACTGGTCAAATGAAAATTTTCATAGCTTTAATACTACCCCCCTTTCATGTGCTGCAGTTGACTATACTGTCCCCCCCCCCTTTCATATGCTGTAGTTAACTGGATGAATAGTGGGTTAACTTGCCAATATACTGGAAGTTAAAAATAAAAATAAAATAACAAAGGGGGTTTAGTAGACAATACCAAGATCACGAAAAGCCTTGCATAAACCCAAGTAATGTCACTTCATGAAAACATACGTAGTTAACAACACAACTGCTGTACTTGAAATATCCCATAAATATTACATTTTGTTGGCAGGAACATGTTGTCCTTGCTAAAGACAAGTTTCACACAGTGATCAGATTGAAAAAGAAAACCTGAACCTACTTAGGTTGTATTATTATTAAGTATGCTGTATCTTACAACAAAGATGATCTATTATGTGTTTGTATTAGCATCTGTCACCCAGAATTGGCTGGTTTGATTAACTAAATTTTTGGTATGGTAATTGGGAACTGCCCATCGGCGTAAATGGGCTATTTTGTTTGAGAATATTTGCCCGAGAAGAAGGATAGAAATAAGGCACATTTCTACTTTTTTTATAGACTTTGGGCTTTTAATTTAAAGACATGAGTACTTAATCAGTTAAATGAGTTAATCACTGCCTTCCACAAAGCAGGATAAACAATTATCATCTAAGGAGGTCAAAGGAAAGAAGAAAAGGGAAAACTATCTAATATTGTCCTTTATACTATTTTTGCTCCCTTAATGGGTAACCAGAGCTAGTATTCATAACAGATGTTGTATCATTTGAAACAAACTTACTTTATAAACAGTTTGAACTTATTTTTAACGTATTTTGATACTTGTGTTCACCCTTAAACAGGGTGTTTGTAACATCAGGTGACATGAGGCTCTTTTATGACATCATCAACATGCTAGAGCTTTCTAAACAGAGTAGATGCTTGCGAGAAATATGGATTATTATCATTATTATTTTCTCCTGTCAGATTGATGATTACGTTATAGATTAGGCACCTATTTTAGGTGGACTGTGTTCATAGACTAGAGGTGGGGGGGCGGAGGACTTCTCTTCCTAAAGAGTCAGTAATAGGAAACAACAGCGACATAGTTGTAAATGGTAAGGAAATTTTTAAGTCTACCTATGACATAGCGACAATGAGCAGCATTATGGAAAAAATACCTTTTATTGTATTGGTATCTTTTTTATTCATTTAAATTTAAATTCATCATGGTTCATACTGCAATCCTCAATAAGAGATAAGTTAGGTAAACATTGTATTCTTATGTTGTTTAAATTCATCATTGTTCCTACTGCAAATCCTCAATAAGAGATAAGTTAGGTAAAAATTGTGTTTTTATGTTGTTTGACATGTTGTTTATGTTGTTTAAACTCAAAATTTTGCGATTCAAAGACAAAATCAAAGTTTTTCAACGCATTTTCCCCTAAAAATCATGCATACGTAGCGTTATTCTTTTAATTATCATTTCAATAATTTCACTGATGTATTACAATTATTTTGTGCCATCTTGTACCAAACATAAGCCAGCATTACTGACGTTATTTAGCCAAAATATCTTTAATGGTTATGTGTCGAAATTAGTGAACGGCCGGATAACTGGATGTGCCGTGACAAAATTCTGTAGAATTTTTTGCACAGAAATTTTAACACAAGATCTGTGAGGATGTTGGCTACATTAATATGCACAGAAGTAGCACCCCTCTTTTTCGAATGCAACGACCCAATAACTGGTCTCACAACCTATACTATTTGTTTTCCCTCCCACTCCGAAGGGCTCAGCGGTAAGTTTGCAGATTTATAACGTTAAAATTCTGGTTTGAACCTCGTGGGCTTAACAACAAGTTACATTTTCATCTGTTTCGTTTGTTTGTAGTTAATCACAAAGCTATACAAAGGGCTATCTGTGCTGTACCCACCGCTGGTATCGAAACCCGGTTTTTAAGAGTATAAGTTCACAGACTTACTAGGAGACAGATTACTTATAGCTTATCCAATGTATATACAAGAATGAATGTATAAAGCGTATCTATTAAAATAAAATAAAGTTTTCTAACCGTGTCACTAGGAAGAAAACTTATCGCTTAAACCGACGTAAAAAGTTACCATCTTTGAATTGAATAAGTATAATAAAGAGTTTTTTAAATACAGTGTCCTCAGATATCTCTTATTGGTTTAAAACTATCAATGGGAAGGATGTGGTGTCCTGAAACTCACACTTATAAGCGAAGAGAACGTTTGAAAGACAAAGTTGAATATAAGGCTAAAGTGGAAAAATTTATAGAAAATATAAACAACAACAAAATTAATATAATGCTTGTTGGTTTGTAATTAAACACAAAGCTACACAATGGGTTATCTGTGCTCTGCCCACCACGGATAACAAAACCCGGATTCTAGCGTTGTAAGTCCGCAGACGTACTGCTGTGCCACTGGGGGGGGGGGCAAAAATAATATAACAATAACTCGTCATATATTCTTTTTTCACAGGACATTTTCTAGAGTCAAGCGTTATCGGTACGATACAGTAAGACTAATTTATAACATGGCCAGGAGGTTAAATCGTTTTAATGTGACGGTCAATCCCACTATTCATTGATAAAAGAGTAGCCCAAGAGTTAGCGGTGGGTGTTGATGACTAGCTGCCTTCCCTCTAGTCTTACACTGCTAAATTAGGGACGGCTAGCGCAGATAGCTCTCGTGTATGCGCTTTGCATACATAGTTAAAACCTCTCTTTCAATTAGCTACAATAGTTTAAACAGAACTGGTCAGCTAAACATTAGTCCTGAAATAACTCAAGAAGATCGAAGATACGAAACTTTCCAAAATAAAGAGTTGATGTTTGTTTGTCAGTCCTAAAAGATCAAGGACAATAACAATGGTATAGCCCATAATGTTTGTTTGTCAGTTCTAAAAGATCAAGGACAATAACAATGGTATAGCCCATAATGTTTGTTTGTCAGTCCTAAAAGATCAAGGACAATAACAATGGTATAGCCTATAATGCTGATCCTTAAGAGGACACTAAAACGGTATCAAAAATAACAGAGAAACATAAACGCGATTTTTAAGTCCAAAACTTAATATCAAATGTAATTTTAATTTTTAAGATTGTTATTGGGCCATCTGCTGTAT
>NW_013666402.1:76717-88620 GCF_000517525.1 Limulus polyphemus
ATTCACCACGGGAAATCGAACCACGGATTTTAAATTTGTAAGTCCGTAAAGTTATCGCTGTCCCACCAGAGAACTGAATTTTCAAAATTAATATTAGCTGGAACTAAATGATTAAATTGGTTTTGTAAAAACTATAATTTAAATTATGGTTTGCATTTAGAATTTATCTATAATAGATAGATGGACGAATATACAGAGTTTGAGTGCATTATATTAAAACAATTTTGTAGCCTCACCAAGTCATCACAGTCCATGTAGCCACATCCGATCATGCTTTATATCACAATCAAATATCTTGAAAATGGCCTGCGGCGTAGCATCCATTGCAAAATGCCCCATCGTAAAGTGCACCATTCATTCCTGCTGTTTTCCATAATCCGTCTAGTGTCCGAACACGACAGTTTCCCTACATCTGTTTCGACAGTCTGATCACACAAAAATCCATAAGTGCTACATGCGGCAGTTTGAACGGATTGTCTTTGTATGTGATAGAATGAATACTCATGTCATTCTCCAGGTCTTTGAGGTATGCGGTGGTTGAACGGATATTTCGTGTAATCATCTAGTGTACACGTGACTTCTACTGCTTTTCCAGGATGGAAATACTTCTTAATTATGTTGCATATTGTTGCCAGAGTCACGTGGACGGCGTTTGCTACTGACCCTTGTATTAAGGGAATCTCACCTGTTACAAAACGCCGTACTTTGTTACATTGCTTGCCGCGGCTGGAGTACGACTTATTGTAGGTCTCTTTTTAGACCGTCAAGGTGGCTCAAGTTGATTCATATAGCTTTGTTTTACAATGCTATTAAGTACAAGATACATCTTCGTCTTGTAAATTCTAAATCCTTGATCTGAGCACATCTTTTTGATCTTAGTATATGAATATTTTGTGTCAGAAAGGGCTGTTGCATGCCATTCCCAAAAGCGATCAATTTTCAGTGGGATCGCAATACCTACGAAACGCCAAATAGTGTAAAAATTTAACTGTGATACACGTGGTTATCAATTGGTTTGCTTATTTACGTATTCTAAATCGTTTTAATATAACATACCCACCCCTATGTGGACATAAATTAAATGAATAACTAGAGCACCCTAAAATATATGAAACCGGTGATCTGATCGAATAACATGTGAATAACGTTTTATGCACTTATGCAAAATATTTGCTCCGTATGTTATACGGTTCGCCATATAGACTGTTCCAAATACTTACATTGACTTTACAACCACTCGATACTATAAACAAATCCATGGGGATGTCTTGAATATTATAATTACGTTTCTTTCTCTGTCTCTAAGTGATATATTGCATAACGTCATTTTGAGAATCAGTGTGTATAACCTCCTATATAAAAAATATTACTTTGTTATAAGCTGTAAGTTACTTCAGAAGTAAAACTTCAATAGTGGAAATACATCTCATACATACTAGTCATGTTTACATATACATAACTTATCTAGGCCGTAAACAAAACATTGGTGTCCCACTTTATAGGTTCAACACCAAGTCTGCAAGAGGAAGATGTCAGGTTGCCTCATGCATTCATTTACAAACAGGTTTTTAAACGTACCAACAGCTCATCCTCATTATGCTTCGGATCAACTTTGATTTACAACGTCAACTTATGTCAAATTCCATATGGTGATTTCTTATGTATTTACTTTCTCCTGGCTATCTTAAGATTAACTGCAAGTTTATAAAAATATGAATGCTGATAAAACTCCAACCATACTGCTTTAAAATAGCTTGAATTTTTGCAAGCTTTTGAAATATGTGCTTGTTTTTAAGCACATTGCTAAACAACGAGCTATCTGTGGTTCGTACAGCACAGATACCTAAACCAGGTTTTCAGCGTTATAAATCTTTAGGCTTATTGCTAAGCCATTGGTGGGCTTTGGAAATGTATTACTAAATATTTACAATAAAGCATAAGGATAATTTAAATACAGAGGAAGAATAAGAAAGAGAAAACATTCGGTTCCATTTATGAGTGAATCTTATTATTAAGTTAAATGTATAACAGTTAGGATATAACAAGAGTCGTACTCGAGCCAGGGCTGGTTCTGGCTCGAACCAGACACTTAAAAAAAAAAAAACAGGTTAGGCGCCCTCTGCTGCTTTTGTCGTGGTTTTATTATAAATTATTCATTACATGAAAAAGAAATATCAACTGCTTAACTTTACGTAAATGTCCAAAATCGTGGACTTCGCATAAGAAACACTGTCACGCTCTCTAGCAGACACAAAATGTATATATATATAGAAATAATGCTTGGAGACGGCTTGAATGGGCAATGAAGAAAAACTTTAATATAAGTTTAACATAATAACACCTGATGATGACAAAACCTTGTCGAAACGTTGTACATTTGCTGTTATGTTAAACTTATATTAAAGTTTTTCTTCATTATCCATTCAAGCCGTTTCCAAGCATTATTAGTCTCAAAGTGGGTTTCTTGTCATCGAATAAGTATATATATAGATAGAAAATTCATACAAAATCATGGACTTCGCACGAGAAACACTGTGACGCTCTCTAGCAGACACAATATATATATAGATAGAAAATTCATATCAAAATCATGGACTTCGCACGAGAAACACTGTCACGCTCTCTAGCAGACACAATATATATATATATAGAAAGAAAATTCATACAAAATCATGGACTAAAAGATTTACTAAACAATCCTTACAATAATGAAGGCTACACAAATTGATCAAACTATCAAATCAAATGTGAAAATTGTGAATCTATACACGTATTGGGGAAATTATATAGTAGAAATTTAAAAACAAGCCCTTCCTCTCAGCGGCTCAGCGAAAAGTTAGTAGACTTATAATGCTAAAGATGGGTCTTCTATACCCGCCGTGGGCAGAGCACAAACAGCCCATGATATAAATTACGAAAACATAACGGTATCAGATAAAAAACAAGACATACACAAAAGAAACATTAAGGGAGAATTATTACTGAAAATAAATAAACCTGGCTTAATTACTTATAACCAATGTCCCCCCTTACCTTCATTAAACTCCCAATGTGATTTCTGTTTAAACAACTTAAAAGCCAAAATTCATTATTTTCTCTTTTTACCAAAATGAGGTAGCTTCAAGTAAAAATGAAAAGTCTTAATTTCTGATTTATATTTTCAGTTACTTGAAAGAAGTTGAAGGTTTTTTTTCAGAAATTTGTAAGATTTATTTTGATAAACACAAATAGCCAGAATGTCCAACAGCATCTATATTACTGAAATAAAACATAATTTTAACAAATTACTCAAGAAGATCGTTTCCTTCTAACGGATTTCAATTTTCAATAACGTGTTTTGAAAATCATCGATTACTTTCTGTTCGACTTATCATCTCATAAAAGGCTGTTTTCGTTTGGCAGTATCGGTTTTCACGATGATGCAGAATGTTTTTTTGTTGTTTTTTTTTCTGCATGCGCTTTGAAAATGTGCCCAGTTATAACTTGGCATAGAAGTCGACCGAACATTACAAGACAACGCCCATTAGGTAATAACAATGCCACACACGTGTTTCATCGCTACAATGACCTCTCCCTGATTAGAATACCATTTTGATATCATCAGTTCCAGTAGGTAATCCAGATTACAGTGCGAAGGTTTGAATAATTTCTTGGCATCCTTTTGAGCCATGTTTTACAAGAGCTTCATTTAAGAAAGTGTGAAAGAATTATGGTCGTTTTAGCCATTCGACGACTTCAATACGCTTTTAGCATACAAACCAAGAATATAGTAAAATCTGTATTTCTGAACAATATTTTATCGATATTTTGTCATGTTGAGACGTTTACTTTTAGAGATAAACTGTTCGCAGAATATATAAGATCCCATAACAACAGCTCTCACTTCATATTTTTACTTAACGATAAAATAAATAATTTAAGCAAATCTAGAATAAAAAAAATTTAAGTTCGTTACTTACAATAGCAAATAATACAGTGTGGAAAGTTTTAAGTCATTCTGTATTGTATTTATTGAACAAATGAAATGTTATATATATATATATATACGAAACGTTTATTATATCGGAAAGAAAAATTAATTTTTAATAACACACACAAAATAAACTCATCTTTGACAAGGATTCGCAACAATGAACTTCAACAATGTAATGAGGCAAAGCCTTCGGGCGATATCAATGTTTTATTTAATTGGCATGCAATTAATGTAAATCCTGTACACACACACAACATCCGACAGTTGTTAGAACAAACTCAAGAAATGGGAAAAATTTTCTACTTTTTCAAACCATAGTGGCAAGACTAGAATCAGTAAATATATGCGCAGAATAACCTTTGACACTTCCTTAGTTTATCCTTTTTAATCAAAACTGCCACGGGGGAGTTCCAGGAAGCGCTTGCTTGAATATGACTCTCGAGGTGGTGTCGAGAACAAGGTCACGGTGTTAGGTAATTTCATGACACAGTTTGCCCGTGGACATAGTCCTGCATATCAAGTGAATTTAGTAAATTTCTCGTCCCCTCCCCCCCCCCCCCCCCCCCCCCCCATATCGTTCAGAAACTACAATCATGATAAGAAAGTTTTAAACTTGAAAACTTTGTTTCGTTTTGTTTTACATGCTGTTTTAATCTTGAAAACTCTGACTATAACTTCATTTATTTTAGTTTGGTTCTACTGAACTGCGAATAACATTTACTTTCTAATATCCTCCTAGTGGGTCAGCAGTAATTTTGTGGATTTATAACTATAAAATCGTGGGTTCGATTCTCCGCGGTGATGGAAAGAGCACAGACAACCGATTATTTATCCTTTTGCTATATAGATAGAATTTCATGCCGTTTTTTCATTGCTAACTAACTAGTGACATCACGTTCTTCTTATTCACTCCATAAAATACAATTGTTGTCTTCAAAAGTTTACATAAGTAACAATGAAAAACTGTATATCTTGTCAGACTTAAATGAGTCTGAGCAGGAAAACATTAGACTATTAATGTAGAAGAAACCATCTCAAATTGAAATAATTTTGTATGCAAAGTTTGATTGGCACTTCACTCGCCTGGTGGCGTGTATTTTTTTCTCTCTCTCGCTTTCAAAGACATGGAATAAAGGAATCGTTACATTAGGGGAAAGCTTTTATGTCATACAGGTGCCGCCACTTGACATATTACACGATTTCCTTGACCGACACACGCTATTCATTCAATCAACAGAGAACAGGATTGTTACTCATTCTTCGTCAGTTTCATTGTAGGTCAAAAATGGTGTATTTCGTTTAGCCAGTTCTTGGTTTTGTATTTTATTAGTCACGGTGAAATATTATTTTTCTATTGGATTTCCCTCACGTCATACTTCACATTTGGAATCCATTTACAGTTTACAGGTTTTGATCCACACTACTGGCAGGAAATCTGCTGCCGCCTAGAATTCAGTCACTTAGTACTGATCAGGTTTTAGTCCCATGTGCTTGACAGAAACTGTTACCCAGAATCTAGTTGCACAGTATACGTTTTAGTTTTTCGTGTTTGACAGTCTAGTTACACAAGTACACATTTTAGCTCGGTGTATTAGTCAGAAAATCTCAGTCGAGCTACACATATACACTTTAGCTCCTTCATGGTTGATAAAAACCTGCTGTCGCTTAGTCTAGCTACATTTTATACATTTTAGCTTCGTGTGATTAACAGAAAATCTCAGTCGAGCTACACATATACACTTTAGCTCCTCATGGTTGATAAAAACCTGCTGTCACTCAGTCTAGCTACATTTTACACATTTTAGCTAGAATCTATTTACACAGAACACAGTTTGCCTCTACGTAGTTGACAGGTTGTCTGCTGTTACCGGCAGTCTAACTAACATCTCAAATTTTAACTTCGTGTGGTTGACAAGAAACCTTCTGCCATTGAAAGTCTATTTATGCAATACATATTTTATCTGCACATGGTGAACATGAAATCTACTGCATGTCTATATATCTCAAAAAAAGGAAGACTTTTGACCTACCAATGACCTTGAATAAATTGCTGTGTAATACTATACAGGAAGTTTGGAATGTGCTCCAAATCTGTGCTAATCGATAGAGTAATTGAATAGACGCAATAAGTCTCGTTATAATACTGAAATGAATCACTCATGAATACTCAATAATTCTCATTCACAACCAACTCACTGATTTTTGTATTTCCAATCGTACTCATTTTCTAAATACTCCTCAAAATTTCTCGATTATTACATCATCATCATGCATGATTTTAACATCAAAAATATATCTTACAACAGATCTGGCTCCAGCTTCTTCTTCTTGGAACTTTTGTTGATTCTTCTTAGCGATTTTTTTTTTAAATTGCTAATATGATTTTTTAATCGCTAAGGACAGTGAACTTGGGCGGGCCAAAGGGAAATTTGTGGGTGCACGGCCCACTCCAGGACTCCTGCTAGCACCGGCCCTGCCTTAAAACAATACTATACTATTGTATGATATTGAAATTGTAGTCTGCATCGACTTGAATTCCTTTTTTTTTTAGCTTCTCCGACGCCATATGAGAAGCATAACAAGCTACTAATGAAGATGTGCAATTTTTATGTAGAGTTTGTAGGTTGGAGAAGAAGTTAGAGGCAATCATAATTAAAGTAGAGTCAATAGATAAAGAAAAGTGTAGATTGTGGAAAATGGCAGCAGGATTTCAAGAGGAGCTAGGATTTTAGATTGTATCTACAGAAATATTTAATACAAGACTAAAAAGGTTATCATTTCATTCTATAAGTCACTGAGTAGGCCACATCTAGAATATTGGGCTCAGTCTTGGGTTCCTTACCTTAGGAAAGACATTGATTTATTGGAAACGATTCAGAGAAGGTTACTAGAATGGTCCCTGGAATGGGGGAAGGGTTTCATACGAGGAGAGGTTGAAATCTCTCAAATTGTTTTATCTTGATTTTTTTTAAAGAAGAGTTAGAGGGATCTGATTGAGGTGTTTAAGATTGTAGAAGGAATTGATAGTATTGATGCATCATATTTTTTCATAGCTAATAGTGAGAATAGTAATACTAGGAGACAAAAATGTAAATGTTGCCATCTTCAGCTAAGACAGTTTTATTGTTCTAACAGGGTGTCAGAATTAAAAATATAAGTTTTTTGCCAATTGTCAATTAAAAGACTTTTACTTATACTTCTTAATAGTATAAATATATACTGTGTTGTTGTTGGATTTAGGATTCTTCTAGAGTAGGTGTCTGTGACTTGTTGGCGATAAATTCAACGATAACGCACTTCACTTGTTTTCAAAATAACATATGTATATATTCGGAACAAGTTAAACGTAAGTGCAACAAATTCTTCAACACTATGGAGATTATAGGCATATCATAAACACTATTTATATATATTTCTCTTCTTGTTGTCAAAAGTCCATTTAGGCCTATTCAATTGCTTTAGAATTTCAGTTAACAAGCCGAACTATCTTATCTATTCTATTATTCTGTGTGTGATTCACATACAATTGTGGCGCGAGTTATCGTAATCGTTTGGTCTTCTTTCTTCTAAATATCCTCTGTTCCTTTTGTCAAAGTGCACTCAATTACTTTAGAACCACGCTTTGACGGAATCAATTATTTTTCTTATCTCCTTTTCTATTGTTATTTTTACTCTAACATATTAAGTGTTAGGCCCATGTTAATTGTTAGGCCTATCACTGACACGATAGTTACCTTTACGCCGAACTTTTCCTTACCCGTAACTTTACTCTCTTCTGCTATTGTCTGTCTGCTGTTTCCGCTTGTCTCACACTATTTATATGTTTATCACTTAATCGTCTACCCGCCTTCTAGAAATCTCTATATTCTTGACATCAATGTACTGCATGCGACGTTCGAAAGTCTCACCATCAATGAATTATATACACAACTTCCTACAATCGTCTGCTTTTAACTCTTATTATAACAAAACCAAACAATAATAAAATATTCACTCACAAAATAAATTAATCAATTATATCTAAACAGTCTTTATATCAGGACACAGGGTGGTTGGCCTTAGGAATGGGTTGATTTCGATATTGTGGAGGCAGTAAATTTAACTGAATTTAAGAGAAAGCTTGATAAGTATATGAATGATAAGGGCTGGCTTTAAGATTTTTTAAAACTTATTACTTAATAATTTTAGTTTAGTTTAGAGAATGGGACAGCCGAGATTGACCAATAGGTCCCATGTTGTCCCAAAATGTTATGTTATACCACTATCTACGCTACCCCAACAAGAATACGGATTTCTCATACCGTATTTTTTATTTCAAGAAGATATTTCGCGCTCCATGATGAATCCTTTATCAGGACTGACATGGAGTCCGAAACGTCGTCTTCAATTCAAGAAAACCACAGAAATACATAGAAATCTTCGCACCCATGTTGAACACCCTGCTTAAGTCCACTTTAAAAGAAATCCCTAACAAGTAGTTTCCTTATTACTCTTGTCATAACAATAAGTGGCACCAACAATTACAGAAGGTTGGGTAAGTTGTATCAAAATGATTTTGAGTATACAAATCAGCAAGGCACCTGATAACCAGTCAATATAAAGTCGCGGTTGAACGAAACGTATCATAATTACACTTGAATGTGTTTGCCCTGTTGTAGGTAGATTGATGCATTGAAAAGTGATTACTTTTAGGAATTACATGCAACATCCCTTTTTCAAGCAAAATATTCATACACTCAAATCGTAAAAATGATTGGGGATTTAGAATTTCCAAGATAGTAATATCCTTTGTAGTTAATAACGTCAGAAAATATATGAAAATGCATCATGTTGGAACCCCAGGAACATCCAGAATGAGATTGCAACACGTCGCACCCCAGAAGTGGTAAACAAAGTATGGTGTCTTGTAACAGGTGAGAACACGAACACACAGTTCAGAGACAGATACAGTTCATGTGCCCTAGACAACAGTATGTAATATAATCAAGAAGAATCTCCGTGTAGAAAAGCGATACAAGTCACGTGTACATAGGTTGCTTCCACGTCATATCTCTTAAACCATTTCATCCATCGCATGTCTCAAACAGCTATAGAATAAAACAGGCATACATGCTATTCCATACAAAGAAATATCATTCGAGTTCTAATGGATTTCTGTGCAATCGGACTGTTGAAACAGGCATTGGAAAACTATCATCTTTGTATACTAGATGGATTATGGAAAGCAAATAGGGAAGAATGGTGGGTTTTGGATTTAAAAACCTTACGATTGAGCCTTTTGCAATGAACAGCACACTGCAAACCTATTGTCAAGATATATGGTCGCCAGATAAAACATGACCAAACGTGACGATTGTAATGACTTAGTAAGGCTCCAAAATCATTTTAATATAACGTATTCCACTCTATTTTCAGACAAATATAGCTCATTGTAATATGCATTTTTCACTAATTAATTACACCAAATGATAGATCATTCTGTAAAAAGAGCGCCGAGTGTTGTGTGTTTGTTATTTTTCTGTAACTTGATGATTACTACGAACGCAAGAGAGTTAGCTTGAATTCTCTCTCGATTTAACGGATTTCCGAGAGAGTTCAATAGTTTGTTGGTTGTTAAGTATAAAACTTCGCAATAGGCTTTCTGCCCTGTGCCTACCAATAGTATTGCAACCCGATTTTTAGCGCTATAAGCCTTCTAATGTACCGCTGAGCAACTTTGGAGGGGGGGCAGGGTTAAAAAAAGAAGATCAAAGTATTAAGATGCACCAGTTAACTGTTACGAGGCAAATAACCTCAACAAGTGTGAGTTGCTGAGTAATGTTGAAAATTCCTTTTTATAGAGTGTATTAAAATATACGTTTCACTTTGTTTAAAACTGAAAGAAGTTGAAAATATAAGAATATAAAGTAAAGCAGAAACTGTTCACAATTTTGGTCTTATTATTTTGACTACGTTGTTCGATGTCAGAGTACTGTAAATTTTTTGAAAGGATCATTACTTACTGCACCAAAGGAATTTACTCTGCAGTGCGATAAAATATTCAATACATGAGCATTATGATTTTAACCTTTCTAATCACAGTTTTGTCTAAATACATTTCCAACGAATTTATTAAGATACACAAACACACGCATATATTTGCAGAACATACAATTTATTTGCAAATTAGGAACTAGACTAATGGCTGATAATATGATGTATAAGATGATTATTTGATCACTATAGATGCAGGGTCATACCATGGTTAGTTTGCAAAACAACCAGTAAGAGCAAGGATCTCTTTGATTTTCAAAGGGGCTCAATAATAGGTATCCATCTAGCAGGAGTGCTCTTATGCAAGGCTGTTTCTTAGACTAGCGAGCTGTTTAAATAAAAGAGTAAATTAATAATGGCAAGTAAACAAGAATACATCTGCTACTTAAAAAAACAAAAGAACTGCAGATGGTGACAGAACGAGGGAAATTGCGATTGGATACAGTTGTAAGAGTGTAACAAATGTTTACTCTGTCCCAGTTGACCGATTCCTTCAACACTAGCTAGAATTCTACTATCTCCAACTGTTCTATGCGAAGAATATTATAACGATTGGCAGCTGACAACCAATCTAAGAATGCGTTATCAAACGCAAATGGAAGAACACGGCTTTAGTAGTGCTTAGAACGTGAACCGTGAACAATGAATGACCTGTCATGTAATGTGATGAGTCATGTATCATCCTTTTATGAACATTGACCTTAGGACGAACTTAAATGTCACGTTTGTAATCATCTTCCAACATCAATGAACCACTTACAGAAAATGTTATCGACAAACAGACTGCAATTGAACAACTTATGAAGTACAAACTATGACAGCAACAAAAGATGGTCCAAAGGCGATTTTGGGTGGGATTTCAAATAAATATGTGTTTAGTCATTGCATAGTATCTAGTGTAATAAAGTATAGTTGATGTATATATATATATATATAAATTAGATATTCCAATATCGTGTAAAATAATGAGTAAGAGCAAGGATCTTTCTGACTTTCAAAGAGGCAGAGTATTAGATGCTAATCTAACAGGAGTGTTCTTATACAAGGCTGTTTCTCAGACTAGCTAGTTGTTTAAATAGAAGAGTATAATAATGATGACAAGAAATAGGAATACATCTGGTACTTTAACATAACTGTGGCTGTATTGTAGTTCATCTACGACCCAAAATACGGGGCGTGCTTTTATACCATCAGGACGCTAAACATGAACCCTGGAATTCACACAAGATATGTCACCCTAACTAGTATGACACGGCCAGCATCGTTAATACATTATTATTACATGATATTCGTATTGATTTAATAACCTTTCTTTTAAATTTCTGTAAAATACCTTATATTTCCTTCCATTAATACAAACAGTTTCCCATACAATATATATTTATTACTATCACTTACTCCTTTCACTGCCACTGTCTCAGTAATTGGCTCAAATGTCCAAGAAAAACAAGTTTATGTTCAATGGTGTGTATTTATTACACAATAACTGTGGTATGATTTATAAAGTACTGACGATTAGTCAACCTTATTTGATGGTTAAATTCTCCGCCAATAAAAATACGAGGGATGTTTGGTGCGACTGGATCCTGCTGCGCATAAGTTACAGTTGAAGGTCGTGTCACCATTCTTTGAAATATTTTTCAAGGTCTTTTACTAAGAGCAAGCAAATTGTCCACATGAATTGAAAATACCGAGTGCAGAATGAATACAAATGAATAAGATTATTTGGGTGATAGCGTTGATGACAATGCTGTTAAACAGTAAAATATAGAAATTTTATGAACTGCTTAACCCCCCCCCCCCCCAACACACACCAGTGGCTCAGCGTAAGTCTGGTAGGTTTATAACGCTACAAATCCGAGTTTCGATACCTGTGAGTGGGCAGAGCATAGATACG
>NW_013666402.1:89679-90398 GCF_000517525.1 Limulus polyphemus
TAGCCCATTATGCAGCTTTGCGCTTAACAACAAACAAACAAAACGTGGCTTAGAGGGTATACTGAAAATCGATGAGATCATTTGATCATTTTAGTGTTTATAAAAATATTTGATCATTTAGCGTTTATAAGCTATATGTATTTTAATAAATATAATTGTACAAGGTTAAAATGATGCAACTCATGAGCAAATAAAGAAATTACCAGGATGAGTGTACCTATTTTAAATGTCATGTTGTGAGCAAAGAAAGATTTATTTACGAAGAATTACGATTGCTCACTCGAAAATGTTACGTACTTCTCAGATTGAAATGACCGAACTTCGATTAATAAGCTTTTTGGGGAATTAGTTATCAATGCTCGTTTATGTTTGTTTGTTTTTGAATTTCGCGCAAAGCTAACCGAGGGCTATCTGCGCTAGTCGTCCCTAATTTAGCCAACTCTTGGGCTACTCTTTTATCAACGAATAGTGGGATTGACCGTAACATTATAACGCCCCCACACGGCTTAAAGAGCGAGCATGTTTGGTGTGACGGGGATTCGAACTCGCGACCTTCAGATTGCTAGTCGAGCGCCCTAACCACCTGGCCATGCCGGGCCCGTATTTAGATACAATTCTTGTATTAAGTGTTTGTTGATTTTATATAAAAAAGTATTAGAATATCAATGATTTATTGTATAAAAAGAAGTTAGAATAGTATATAAGTAGAATAATAGAAT
>NW_013666402.1:90960-95948 GCF_000517525.1 Limulus polyphemus
CTATGTTTTTATATTTCCTATGGGGTTGGGCGTGGCATAATAGTTAGGGTGCCAAATTGTGTGTGAATCCGAGGGTTCACGATTCGCGTCCTGATGCTGCAAAAGCGCGCTTCGTGTGCAAGCTATAAGAATGACAGTGAAATCGCGATATTCGCTAAGATAATAGTAGCCCAGGAGTTTGCAGTAGGTGATGTTGACTAGCTGCCTATCTGTTAAAAATTAGCCTATCTGTTAAAAATTTAATAATTAAAGCTATTAAATTTTAAAAATAAAAGCCAAACACACTTCTTGTGTATTAAAACTGGTGGTAACGTTTTGGAATTCCAGCGCTAATTGGATCATGCGAAAAATCTGTTCTTGGAATACTGACAGTAAAAGGTCAGTATATAGTAACACCAGAGAACATCGTGATCCAGCGTGAAAGTTTCGTGCATGTCAGTTAATATTTTTGGAGGTTTGTGACGTAACTTACATGTACACACACACACACACACACATATAGACTTGTCAAACTCGCAAACAACAATAACGTTAAACGTGTTTCATTTCACGATTAAGTTTCATTTTCCTAGAAGTAAACTAGGTTATCCAGTCTGCGTAGAAATTAGTACGTCATCAAAACTTATAAGAATTTATTTTACTTCTTAGTGTTTAGCTCACCAGAAACATTTAACTACAAAGGTGAATTTAGTGCACAGTGGTGTGCAAATGATCCTGGTGACGCCTGAATACAATGAGGGCTCCTTCTAACCAGTTACTTATACAATTTGAGATTTATTTATTCTTCTATTGTTTGTGTGTCCTTGTTATCAGCATATGCCGAGAAGAAACAAAAAACATTGCACGTGTTTTACATAATTTTTAGATTTTTACAATGTTCATTTTTTTAAATTCTGGATATTAAAACTTCTCTTTTTATTTAAGTTTAAGGTTTTCGGAACGCTTTTTTTAGGATTTTCTGCGTAGTTCTTGTCGTATTATTTTAGAACTATAATAACTTGTTTCGTGTAAGGTAGTTCAATGTTACATTGTTTGTGCAAAACATTTGCAGCAAAATGATGCATAATTATTCTAGTAGTAAGTAAAATAACTGTATAAATAATATCCAGTTTATATATATTAAGGCCCTCTGGTTGCTACTTCATATAGTTAAAAAATTTCACCAATATTTATGTGTTATATGACATAAACAACATCTCAAAATTTACACTATTGTTACGACAGCGGAAGTTACGTTGACTCTGGTAACACGTCATGATATTCTCGAAAGATCTTGGATTTTCCTGGCAACTCTAGTCTGTTCCAGGCGCCCTCTTTTTTAATATATAAGCCCGGCAAATAAAGCAGAATGGATAGATAGAGAGATTGGAGATAGAGATAATCGAGTCAAGCCGTAAGTAAAGTGTCTGAATCACTGTGATTTATAGCGTGTGTTCATAAAAGTAGTCAAGTTTAAAGTGACTGTGGAAATTCTATGTATTGCAAAGTTGTATCGAGAAAGAATAAACTAGTTTTAATTAAGAAAGGACTTGTATGGCTGAAGTTTCTCGGAAGGAATTTCTACGGGAAATTAACAAACAAGCAGATACGCAACATTAATATACTTTCAAAACATGGAAATATATTTGTTCCGAAATATCGATACTACAGAAATCTTAGAAATCGTTACTGCACGAATCTGAGGTATTATTGCTACAAAAATAATAGGATGTTGTTGTAAGCGAATTCTGAGGTATCAAGCCACACTATAGTGTGTCATGCGGCCAAGAAAAAAAAATTGAGAATTTGATATATTGTTTACCGAACGTAAGTACAAATTTTCGACAAACCAAACGCAACGCTTAGCTGTTACAGTAAAAAGAACGGCGATTTTGGAAAGATAATTTTTGCTCAGACCTGCAAGACAAATACTAAGTGGAATCGTTCTGAAACTACTTGCAGGAATATCAATTTAATAATTGGCTGTTATCAGGTTTTTATCGGATCTCAATTGACTAGGGTGTCCAGACCTACAACAGTAAAGGATGTATATATCTTGTTTTACATCCTAGATCACACTGTATCTTAACACGTGATACCTTGCATACATATGTAAGTAACAATATAATATTGTACTATGTCACTTTGACATAGGTATACTTTTTACGTTTTCTCTACATGGTGGACATTCAACTGATATATAGGCCAAGTGCTACGCGAAGTGATAAATCCATGTAAGTGTGTGTAAAATCCATGCATTTACAACTCACACTTCTACTGTATATGTATTTTTAGGCTTTGTTGAGTAAGGTGTGATGATATTCCTCAGAATCACTTGTACGCTCTGATTTTTAAAAACTAGTGATATCTAAACTAAAAAGAGTCCAGCTGTAACAAAAAGTGCGTCCAAGAAAAAAAAAGATGGCGACTAAAAGATGTGTAAATCAAAACTGGTGGCCAAGCCAGTGCAATAACGCTGTTGATGACATTTGGAAGTTTTAATAATGGCAATTCAGGTAAACAGTAATGCTGTTGATGACAATGGAAATTTTAATAATGACAATTCAGGTAAACAGTAATGCTGTAGATGAAGGTGGAAATTTTAATAATGACAATTCAGGTAAACAGTAATGCTGTAGATGAAGATGGAAAATTTAATAATGGCAATTCAGATAAACAGTAATGCTGTTGATGACAATGGAAATTTCAATAATGACAATTCAGATAAACAGTAATGTTGTTGATGACAATGAAAATATTAATAATGATAATTCAGATAAACATCGTGTTACAGACTCCTAATTATTTCTCAGTAAGCATCGTTTTGATGTCATACAATACTAAATAAGTTTAATTCCCTTTATCTTTCCACTTTCTACCTTTTTGGATTCAGCAAGATTCGGTTTCAGTTCTTGTTAACATATTCTACTTAACCTTAATTCATATATTTCATTTTCTTAAAGTTATCACACTTTGTGTTTTTTTTTCTCTCTCTCTCTTTATGTTTCTGTAGCATGTACTTCCATGGGCCTCCCGTAGGAAGGAATAAAAGGGGCATTTCCCCCTTACATTTCACCAAAAATTGTACGGGTTATTATGTAAACTTAGCATCGTAGTTAAACTAAATATTTTTAGTAATTTTTATTAAAACTGTAAATTTCTGTTTGCGTTTAAGCACAAATAACATATATTATTTTAGTCTGTTGACTTACGCTGTAAAAGCTGAACCTCTACATGCATGTTTTGCCCCCCCCCCCGAAAATATTTTTGTGGATACCCATGTGTACTTTTTTATCTTATATTTAGTACTAGCTATACGCTATGCTTTCAACCCAAAATAACAGTGAACAACTCGGATACGTTCAATCTGTTAGAGAATACATTATTTCTGCGAATAAAAAAATATATCGCTTTAATTTTTAGGCCTGCAACAACTACAAGTTCATATTTGTAGGCCTGCAAAACTACAAGTTAATATTTTTAGGCCTGCAAAACTACAAGTTCATATTGTAGGCCTGCAATAACTACAAGTTAATATTTTTAGGCCTGCAATAACTACAGGTTCATTATTTTTAGGCCTGCAATAACTACAGGTTCATATTTTTAGGCCTGCAACAACTACAAGTTAATATTTTTTCCAAGTTTTAAAACAATTCTACTCCTTTCTCCTCTTATATATTCTCTCTGTGTAAGCCCTTGATAGCTAAACTGTAAGCCATATGCTACAAAGAAAATATAATTAATAACATCTTCTCAACACATATCACCTACTAGCTACAAAACCAAATCTAACATTTTACTTTCAAAAATAGAAGCAAACATTTTCTTCGTGGCATGCACCCAAATAATATATAATAAAAGGATGCTAAAAATATTTTAGAATTTCAAAGTTCTACAAACATTAATGAAAATGACTCCGAATTGACTACTTGCTCAGGCATTTGATGGTAGCATGTAGTCAAGTTTTTACCATTTTTGATTAGAAAATGTAGGACGGGATCTTGATCTCTTTTCAGGTTAATAATTTTAACAAAAAAAAGTAAGTGCTCGTAGGAACATGTAATAAAAGAAAACAGGAAAACAATGCCCTACTGAAGCTGTTTTGCTCCTTTTTTTTAAACATAAACAGTTAAGCAAGTTTCTAATTGTGTATTTCCTTTACACGGTTTTCAGGTGTGACTAATCTACTAAATTCTCCACCTTATTCGAGTGTCTTTGAAGAAATTTATATAATCTCTCACTGGTGTTTGTAATCTTTAGAATCTAGTTCATACGTAGGTATATCATCTTACTAAAGCGACCCCTATTGTTCACGATGTCACGGAAACGTGCCATTATTTGTTGAACAGTCACAACGTGGAGATCACCTGTAAATTATTATCGTCCTTCTTCATATTTCTTTATATCTACCTGTTTATCTCTATAGTACGTTGTCAGATGACGATGATTTACGAGCACATCATTGGATGACCTAGTATGTGATAACAACAGGGAAGAACATAACGAAGATTCACCAATACACAGGTTAATTCTGACACAATACCAGTAAACTGGCCTCTTAAAAAGTACCTATCATGACCTCATTAAAGCTCTTTCCTCGAGGATGCTATAATTTTAGCCAAACACACAAAAAAAATAAAAGTGTTTGCAACAAAACTAGAGCTCAAGATATCAGAAAATAAAAACACGTTAGACATGGAAATTCTCGTGTCTTTAACCTTACAAATCGGGCCATCGTCTACCAGCCTAAATAACAAAGTAAGACAGAGAGGTTGATACTGATTTTTTTTAGTGCTCTGTTCACTGCAGGGAATCGAACCTCATATTTTACCGTTTTAGTCCGTAAAGTCACCGCTAACTCACTCGAGGACAAGACTGAGATAAACTTGATTCATACATTGCTGTATAAAATGTAGCTCCTGTAATAATATTTCGTGTGAATATTAATTCTAAAAAATATAAATATTCTTTTAATTGTAAACTACATTTAACCAAACACTTATTAATTG
>NW_013666402.1:96110-99294 GCF_000517525.1 Limulus polyphemus
ACTAAAACGCCCCTATATAAAATAAATTTTATTATATAATATTCCACCAATTATTATCTCTTTCGCCCCCCCCCCTCCCAGTGGCACAGTGGTACGTCTGCGGACTTATACTGCTAAACACCGGGTTTCGATACCCGTAGTGGGCAGAGCACAAAGAGCCCTTTGTGTAGATTTTTGCTTAATAACAAACAACAACAATATTATCTCTTTTATTACTTTTTACAACATTCTTGTAGAATTCCACCATCTTAATCTATATTTCTTATCTTCTCAGATGTTAATAATCACAATTTTGAAATAACTGCCTTTTTTGATATCGTCTCTCATATTTTGCTACTCATTAAATTCTACTCGTTCTCTAAAAAACAAAAAAAAACAGTTATTATATTCGTATTGTTACTATACAACCGGAAACTTTACAAAATCTGAAATAATTGCTTGTGTTTATTTTAGTTGGGTGTTTGTTGATTTACTGTTTAATAAAACTGTAATAAAAATTTGTGTTTGTTTATTACGTATGTCGTTAACGTTAGGACACATCAAACTAAACACTGTCTTATATTTTTACTTGAATAATTTCACAATAATCTTTATTTTTACGGTCATTTGGAAACAAATTCTTACCGAGAACAAAAGGTTCCAATAAAGCAGATAGCTATGTATTAGAAAGCCGAAGCAAAATATAATTTCATATTATATTGCAAACAGCATGATTTTGCAAATGAAAACACTTAAACTTATGTAGTTTCTATTTTATGTCTGATGAATTTGTCTGATACTATTATAGCAGTGTTTGTGATAACCGAACTTTGTCGAAAGTCCAAATATCAGCTGAACGTGGCTTAAAATTAAGATATTTTGTGTGATAAGTAGTTTTAATAAACTACGTGTTTTGTTTGTTTGTTGTTGTTGTTTTTGTTTCTCTATCGTTCATAAGTTCTATATACCGCAATTAAATTCCAGACACAGGACACCAAAAACAAAATACAAAGTATTCGAAATATCATTAAACTTCGGAAGGTTATGTATGGAAAAGACCAGCCGAACCACGTGGATATTTCCACTAAGATGTTCTACAACACAGGAAATAATAAACACTACTCAAATTATGAAAATTAATCACCAGTTTTAAAACTAGATGAAAGAAAATATTGAGTGAAGAGAACAGTCACGCGATTGATTCGTTCAATGTTTTCTGTATTCTAAAACAAATTGTTTCGAAGGGTTAGTAACGATTTGTGGAATATTTAAATTAGTAAAAAGGCCTGACTTGACCTGGAGGTTAGGGCGATCGACTTCTTGGAATGTACAGGTCACGGGATCGAAACTCAGTGCTGATCATGCTTCCCTTTTCAACCTTGGGGTTATAACGGTCATTTATACTATTCGTTGGCAAAAAGTCGTCCAAGAGTTGGCGGTGGATACTTCCGGCCATTTTCCTTTCTTGCTGTCGGCAGTTCAAAATTAGGGGTGGCCACATATCTTGCTGTAAAGACAAGAAACAAACAGACTTAAGTAAAAATATAAATAGAAAATACATTTATGGAACACAATTGTACAGTGAGAATCAAAGTGATATGGCTTTGTATTTGGATAATTTACCTGGTAACGTTTCCATTAAGCTATGAGACTTTAAATACAGTTTTATCCTCTTACAAAGCTTATGTCAGATGATCGCATTTCTTTACTTAGCTACTCCTTGAATTCGCCCACTGTTGACTAGTGAAAAAACAAGTAACATGACGTCATGTCCTCCTACCTGTTCAGTTTAATTAATAAAACAACAGGAAACCGTATGTGTCATACTTGGAACTTCCAGAAGTTTTACTTAAATGTACATAATTTAGCTTTGTTCATAATCTTAATAAATAATACGCAGACGTTGTCATTGTTTTCATTTCGATTTTAAATTTTCTACTGTAACCCAATCATCTTCCTTTTTGCGGATCAAAACAACGGGTAACATAATAAACACGGACAAAACTTTTTTCTTGTTTGTTTGATGTCGAGAAAAGTCCTGGTTAGGTATAGGACTAATCATTAAAAACGTTTTTATTTCGCCCCCTGGACATTTGACTTTTGCAAACACGCCCACAGTTACATATATATAAAAAAAAGTCAAGTGTCTGACGTCTTGCCCACTTTCGTCTGGAAAATCAACTTTAAATGCCTATCACACACTTGGTGTGTTCGGTCAACGCCCAGAATCCACATTAATCGGTAAGCCTAACCCCTGTTCCTCACACATGCGTACATGATGACGTAAGGTCAGTAGGCCTACTTACCTGTCAAGGCCAGCAGCTAGATTCTCTGCAGTATTTAAAGTCGAAGTCTTCTTTTCTATCTCACTGCGTTTGTTTTCAACCTAGAGCAGAGGTAAGCAGTGTAACCCAGAAACACGTTTTGTGGACATGACCAAACGCTAAACGGTACTTAGTTATCTTCAACCACTATGTGCACTAGTAGAGAACGTTGTTATTTAACAGTCTGGATCCTTTTAGGCCTAGCTGTGTCAAGTTTCGTGGATGGCAAAATACTCGATCGAACGTCATGGAACTTGAGTAGAAGACACAATAATGGTAAATAATAACATAGTTTCTGATATGATAATTAGAAGACACAATAATGATAAATAATAACATAGTTTCTGATATGATAATTAGAAGACACAATAATGGTAAATAATAATATAGTTTATGATATGATAATTAGAAGATACAATAATGGTAAATATTAACTTAGTTTATGATATGATAATTAGAAGACACAATAATGGTAAATAATGACATAGTTTCTGATATGATAATTAGAAGACACAATAATGGAAATAATAATATAGTTTATGATATGATAATTAGAAGATACAATAATGGTAAATATTAACTTAGTTTATGATATGATAATTATACTTGACATTCAATAACGTTCACCATCCATGAGAGAAAGGATTTTATTGAACTTTTTCTTTAGAAATAAGCTATCATTATAGCATTACATCACAGAGTAGATTTTATTGAAGTATTTCTTTGTAGACGCAGTTATCAATGAAAGTGTCTTACTTTTCTGTTGCAACACCCATGATATTTTCACTAAAGAAAAAACCGATTTTTTAAGTTTGTTTTTGATTGTTTTATATTTGAAACTTACTTCTTTTTTGTAATTTTTATTGGTTAAATCTGAAATA
>NW_013666402.1:99315-119795 GCF_000517525.1 Limulus polyphemus
ACAATAACTAGGTAAATAATAGACTATAGTTTCTAGTATATATAATTAAGAAGTTACACAATAATAGGTAAATAATAACATAGTTTCTGTATATGTATTAATTAAGATTTATTAACAATAGTTTAACTTACCAGTTTCATTTACCTAGTTGTATGTTTCATCTTCTTGTTAATTAAAAAATTGTATTCATTAACACGTAAACTAATTCAATGGTTACTGATACTAGTAGAAATACCCACCCTCCGGGCAGGTATAACTGCTAGTTCCTGCGGAAGGTTATTAGGCCTGCGACTTTTTCTGGAATTGTCTGACGGTTATACAACATTGTACTCATACTTGACATTCAATAACGTTCACCATCCATGAGAAAAAGGATTTTATTGAAATTTTTCTTTAGAAATAAGCTATCATTATAGCATTACATCACAGAGTAGATTTTATTGAAGTATTTCTTTGTAGACGCAGTTATCAATGAAAGTGTCTTACTTTTCTGTTGCAACACTCATGATATTTTCACTAAAGAAAAAAACATTTTTTTTAAGTTTGTTTTTGATTGTTTTATATTTGAAACTTACTTCTTTTTTGTAATTTTTATTGGTTAAATCTGAAATATATCATTTTTGTTTGTAATTTTTATTGGTTAAATCTGAAATTTACTCCTTTTTTGTAATTTTTATTGGTTAAATTTGAAAGTTATTCCTTTTTGTTTGTAGTTTTTATTGGGTAAATTTGAAACATATCATTTTTGTGGAAGTTTCAATTGTTTTATTTATTGCTCACCTATAAAATACTGCCTAGTTATACAAATATTATCCAGTTATGATTGATGATGATCGGTGCGGTAGTTTTCGAGACCCGAGTTTTGAACGTATACATCGCAAGCTCCATTATAATAACATAACTACGACCTGTAAATTTTTCAAAATCAAAGATGTCGTGGTTAATATTCAACTCATTATTTGTTGTCGTTTTTGTGGTTTTACTTTTCTTCAAATTTGTTTCGCTGTGTTATATAGTAAGTTTACAAATATAAGCAGTGCCTCAGCTGCATTCATAATATACACACACATATATATATATGTATGTATAGACAGTGCATTACATCTAATTATTACTTAGGCATAGAGATAGTCGATATTCTTATGAGCGTGAGATTACACTTAGATTAAGCAAGCATCATTGTAATATCGTTTTCGGAAAGCTTCTTGAAAAGATTTCTGTGGTTGAAAAAGCTATTGCTATCTCCATGTGCTAGTTAAAACGTTTCATCTGTTATGAAAAAAACTGAAAAAGCTTTTACTCCCTGCTAGTTATTCTATTTATCTGCCAACATTTAGGGAAAATATCTAAATACGTATATAATGCGATTTTCGTTATTTTATTATTTTATTAATGTATAGTGCCAAGTTGATGTGTTGCAACAGAAGATAACTAGTTTGGAACTGATTTGTTGCTAAGTTGATGTGTTGCAACAGAAGATAACTAGTTTGGAACTGATTTGTTGCCAAGTTGATGTGTTGCAACAGAAGATAACTAGTTTGGAACTGATTTGTTTATTTGTTGAATTTCGCGCACATTAAAAGTGATAGACAAAAGGGAAGAAGACAGTCAATAGTACCAACGCTTAGGCTGCTCTTTACCAACGAAATGGTGATTGACCATCTAGTTACAACGCTCCCGCTGCCGAAAGAGCGGGCATGTTCGGTGATGGGAGTCGAACTCGCGACCCTCAGATTACGAGTTAGTGTCCTAACTATCAAACCAAGTCTGGCCCCTGGTGAATAAATTGGGTAGTTTATT
The DNA here is from genome assembly GCF_000517525.1 of Limulus polyphemus. Classification (NCBI taxonomy): domain Eukaryota; kingdom Metazoa; phylum Arthropoda; class Merostomata; order Xiphosura; family Limulidae; genus Limulus; species Limulus polyphemus. The sequence goes on from NW_013666402.1 coordinate 101,116, forward strand.
GGTGTGATACCTTCATTTCGGTTAAATGATTTGGAAATGTAACACTCCAACGGAATAATGAAACATGACACATCTGGAGAGCTCACTTATGAATTTTCCTGTCAACACAAGTTAATAACAGGAAGATACTATCATTATGTTTGTTTGTCCTTAGCGCAAATCTACAAAATAAGCGCTTTTTCCACCACGGGGAATCGAACCCCAGATTTTAGCGTTGTAAGTCCGTGAATTTAGCGCTGACTCACTGGGGAACCTATAGCTGTAAAACTGCGTGAATTCTTCGGTAGTGGGAAGATTAACTTCAGTTTGAAAGACGCCGTTTTTGACTTGTTTAAATAGTGAGATAAACCCGAAATTAGAAGATCCCATGAAGTAACGCAGTAGTTAAATTAATTATACAATGAAATTAAGAAACTATGGTTTTTGTTCTTGTTTTGGCTTTAACTAATAGAAATAAGTTCATTTTATTAACATGTTCACCATGAAAACATCTAGAGTGAAAATGAACATTACATTTAATCGTCACATATATCTGGTCCAAAATGAACTTGTCTTAGTTCTTGAGTGAAAACAACCATTTCATTCAATTACCATCTTTAGTCCAGTATGGATTGTCCCCCAGTGGCACAGCAGTATGTCTGCGGACTTACAACGCTAGAAATCGGGTTTTAATACCTGTGCTGGGCAGAGCACAGATAGCCCTTTGTGTAGCTTTGTGCTTAATTACAAACAAACAAACCAGTAGGGATTTGTTTTCATTATTGAGTGAAAGCAACCATTGCATCGATTTATTCTTTTGTAGTTGAATTATTCTGATAACACGGATCTGCGAAATTAAACTTCGTAAAAGTTGTTCTGGTTTTAAAAATGGATTTTCTATAATTCACTTACGTAGATTTTTTTTCTATCACGTAAGGATTTTTTACAAATCGGAAAGAAAAAACTCTAACTTAGATCAAATTATTATTTCATTTACCACAATGAACATTTTTTATTATTATATTTGTTAACAAAAGTACAAACAAACTGAAGAAAAGCGAAGAGCATTGATGTCAAACAAATATGCACCCTCATTCACCCTGATTTTTTGTGTGTGAAATCTACGTCTTTTAGTCTCAAAATTACGTGTTGTAGTCTTTCTTTAATGTATTTCGTTATGGCGTTTTGTGAAAAACCTGTACATGATGGATAAAAATGGATATCATTTTCGGATTCAGCGTACATGAATTACTGTAGAACATGTAAAAATTTCAAGACAATGAAAACATCACAGGCCTGTGTTCTTTATGACAAACAAACAAACAAAAGTCCTTTCTATGTGCACCACTTTTGTTGATTACTTCCCGAAACTTTCTCCACAAGTGTTAGGCTGTACTGTGCAGTTGTTATTTGTTTCAGCTTTGTTATAACCATTTTATTAATTAGTTGCTTTAATACTGATTTAGCTTAGTTCTTGAGAGAAACATTTATTACCAGTTTGACTTATTTGTACTTTTCCACACTTCAGTTTTTCATGTTTCTGTTTTAATTATATCAATGTATTTTAACGATATTATCAGAAAGTTATCTATTCTTCTAACATGTCCCACTTCTTATAACCTGACTGATGACGAGAGTTTTCATCAAATATCTTGGTGTGTTACAACACACCATAACTGTGGTTGTGAGTAGTTTTCACTTACAAACAAAACAAGCTTTTTGTTTTTCTTGGTGTAAAACGACGTATATAACTCTCTTAATTTATTTGGAGCATGGTAATAACGGCAGGTATAAGGTCATTTCCTCGAACACACCAAATGAATAGTAAGTCACGAAGCAGCATTATTAGCAACGTAAAACCAGTCGTTCCTTCTTTGTGTTTGTTAACTGAATCACGCAGGCGTGTTTCATTTTAGCAGATTGTTCAGTAAAATATTCAGAAGGCCACCCTGCTACACTTTCACATGCCCATGAATATGAAACTTGATAATTAAGCATCTGTTTTATCAGAAAATAACAAGACTTGGATAAACATCTATAAATGATAAAGAACCAAATTTTCTCATTTTGTCCATTCTTTTCGTGACACAGAATTGAATGGGCATATATAAATATATAGTTGCGAATATTACAAGGACACTCTGATAGCAATTATTACAATTCTGTAAAGAGCCTCTACTTAATTATACATTAGTAGTTTCTATTGTAAATCGTGTTGAAGGTTTCGCTGTTTATTAAAGTCTTTTATAAATAAATTAAACATACTAACTATATTCTCAGATTAAAAAACATAGAATTGGTTCTAGGAGAGCTGAGTTAAGAATCAACCTTAAAAAAATAATGGTTTCGTTGTTGTATTCTCCATATATATCAAGCAGTTGTTTCGAAAAATATTCAGATTTCTTTTGCGCAGTATTATCCACATGAAAAGTAAATCAAATACAAATTTTAGGACAGCGGTATGTCTGCGAACTTACAACGCTAGAAACCGGGTTTTGATACCCGTGGTAGGTAGAGCACAGATAGCCCATTGTGTAGCTTTGTGCATAAATTCAAAACAAACAAACAAATTTTAGGGAGTGTGGCTGAATTAGCGAATATTTGAATTTGTTGAATAATATTCCTTAACTAAATGCCCCCAGTGGCACAGCGGTATGTCTGCGGACTTACAACGCTAGAATCCGGGTTTCGATACCCGTGGTGGACAGAGCACAGATAGCCCATTGTGTAGCTTTGTGCTTAATTACAAACAATCAAACCTTAACTAAAATAGTATTTAAAATTTGAACATGTCTATATTATTTAGTGGGTTTTACGCAATATCTAGATTTTGTAAAGTTTATTACTCAAGTGAAGTGTTTTATATCAGTCATGCCATGTTTCGAAGCTGCTTCTCGATCCTTTAATGTCCGTATTAATTTTCGTATTTATTATCTTTGTTGGATTTTGCACAAAGTTAACTGAGGGTTATCTGCACTGGTCGTTCTTCATTTTGAAATGATAGACTAGATGGAAGGTGGCTAGTCAACACCACCCACTACTAACTCCTGTGCTACTCTTTACCAACAAATAGTGAGATTAATGTCACATTATAACGCCCCACAGATGAAAGGGCGAACAAGTTTGGCGATGCATTGGAACTGCAACATCATATTAAATGATATATGGGAACTGCAAGATCTGAAGACGAAAAATAGAAATTAAAAATTACACGAAGTAGAAATAACAGGATACATTTTCAAGAAACTAAAATAGCACAATAATTTCTAATTTTGTCTTAGTAATTTTAAATAAAGTTACATAGGATTTGTTTGTAGTTAAGCACAAAGCCACACAATAGGCTATCTGTGCTGTGTCCACCACGGGTATCGAAACCCTGTTTTTAGTGTTATAAGCATTCAGACTTACTACCGAACCACTAGGGGGCATTGCATAGGAGCGTCATGTAGATGGCTAATGAAGTACTGATGTAGGAAATGCAAATAAACTAAATTTTATCACTATTACTTAACTATAAGTGATTCGAGGATAGGTAATTTGTTTGTTTGGCTGTTGTTATTAAAAGAAGTAGTTTTGGTTTGTTTCGATTATTCGCGCAAAGCTACACAAGGGTTAGCCGTACCCAAATTTGAACTGATAATCTAAATTCAGCACCCATCACCAACTCTTCTATCATTCTAATCAAACTGTACGATTTAACAGTCACAGGTATAGATCACCAAAGTACGGAAGATGTTATTTTTTGTAAGCCTAGATCATAGGAGAATTTTGTATCGATGTTTCTAAACAAAAAATATCGTGTTTGCAATCCACAGTTGTGTATGTTTCTCTATGTCACCGATAGGGGCGCTTATGAATTTATATGCTAATGTTTCTTAAACCGTTAAGCGGTTAAAGATAATAGTTTATTCTTCTTGGATATTTTTGTACAGGCTTGTCTTATATCAGAGATGACACTGAAAACCTAAAGGTAATTGCAAGTGAACGGATAGAAGCTCATCGTCATGGAAACGCTGATTATGCTCCAACTGAATTTGAAGACAAAGCCAAGGAAAAGGTAAAAGTTTCTTTTGTTTCATCTGAGAAAGTGGTATGTTTCTTGAAAAGTTGCGTTACCATGGCACTGTTTTCTAAACAGCCATTTTGGTGACGCTAAGTCACGCCCTCCCTGTAAAATCCAGGAAAGTGCGAAAGTTCTTTGCTTTTTATTTTTTACAAATACTTTTTGTTGTTTTCTTTCTGTTATATTTGTGTCGAGGTAAAATTTAATGATATTGTCGGGTTTTGCTCTAGTTTCCTATTCAAACTGCTTTAAATCGAGTTTAAAAAAAAAGCATCTTTAAGCAGCAACATTCTTTAAACAGCAACTACCGGTCAAGGAAGCAAATAATATAATTAAAACTTGATTAACGGAAGAATAAAAAAAACAATTTAATAATGTAAAATAGATCTAAAAAACAATCTAATAATGTAAAGTAGGCCTAAAAACAATTTAATAATGTAAAGTAGGCCTAAAAAACAATTTAATAATGTAAAGTAGGTCTATAAACAATTTAATAATATAAAGTAGATCTAAAAAACAATTCAATAATTCAAAGTAGGTCTAGAAAAAAATTTAATAATGTAAAGTAGGTTTATAAACAATTTATTAATGTAAATTAGGTCTAAGCTAGGAAATAGCTTTGTCAATGGATATAGATTTTATATAATCGCAACCTCGTGACATAATTTTAATCTCTATTTTATACAATTATTGAGTTATGTACAATAACAGCTGAGCATGGAACACTTTTAGAAACGTCTTGTTCTTGACGTCATTAGCATCTGTTGTTGTTGTTTTTTTCTTCCCATTCACAGCGTTTTCTATACACTAATGTATTTCTTAGTATCTGAATCAAAATAAGCTACTTGGATTTTAATTAACTGTGACTTTATTTTAGGAAATCCAATATGACTACCAGTTTTGGTTTCCCGTACTTTCCCGTATAAGAAGATCAACAGGACGGTTCGAACAACTCTATGAGACTTTAGTAGGACTAGGGCTGAACAAGATGTGTAAATATCTTCGTTCAGCTCAGCTAGATGACGTATTATCGTCCACAGGTAAGCCATCAAGTTCACACTAGTTTTCCCCATAAGAATTGTCTGTAATAGCTACATTGCACATATCACGTACAAAACTAGCCATGACCGTGTCACCAGATTCATGACCCTGGCCAAATAAAAAGTTGCACCTATCTAACAAACTGACGATCTTTGGTACAACTGAAAAACCGAGAACAAGCTACAGTGTCCTTTGTTAAATACTGTACTTTAAAATAGATTGTATCAGTTCGTTTTGTTGTTAGTGAGTGAGTGAGTCCTTGGGTCCTGCTCTGTCACTAAACACATAAAGGACTCATTGATTTTTCTTGTTAAAAACATTCTCTAGATATCAGATTTTTCAGAAAAACGTTTAACTTTAAACATGGAAGGTGCTTTTTTCCATAGTTTTTTAATGTTGTTAGTTTGCTAACTTGTTATTTTCATTCTTGGATCTTCTTGATTTATCTATATTGTTACATGATACTGATTGCTTCACAGCCATTTATTCATTGAACCCAATTGTTTTACCGTACGTGGAAGCTCGCTCATCCGTTCTCTATTCCTCAGGAACTTTTACCATATTCGCCCCAAATGACGAAGCATTTGCTCTGGTCCCGGGTGGAGTTCTAGAACAGATCACCAAGAATCCCGAAAAGCTAAGGGAGTTCCTTCTTTATCACATTATACCAGGTGCACTGCAGTCGTCATCAATTCAGAATGAAATAGTGCAAGATAGTTTGCAAGGAACACCCATTAGATTCAACGTCTACGGAGAGGTAACTAACACTTGCGAATTTGAAACTATGCACCTTTCTCTTATGAGCCATACAATGAGATTAACAAAGTATTAACACGATGTAGTATGAAAAACAATACATTAACACGATGTAGAGAGATTGACAAAATATTAACATGATTTAGTGAAATTAACAAAATATTAACGTAATTTAATGAGATTAACACAATATGAACACGATGTAGTGAGATTAACAAAACATTAACGCGATGTAGTGAGATTAACAAAATATTAACACGATCTTGTGAGATTAACAAAATATTAACACTATTTAGTGAGATTAAAACAAAATTTTAACGTAATTTAGTGAGATTAACCCAATATTAACACGATTTAGTGAGATTAACACAATATTAACACGATGTAGTGAGATTAACAAAATATTAACACGATGTAGTGAGATTAACAAAATATTAAAACGATCTAGTGAGATTAACAAAATACTGTACTTTAAAATAGATTGTATCAGTTCGTTTTGTTGTTAGTGAGTGAGTTCTTGGGGCCTGCTCAGATTGCAAGTCGAGCACCCTAACCACCTGGCCATGCTGGACCTTATTAATAGGAGGTAGTAAGGTTAAAACTATTAACACGACTTAAGTTTATAATTCAGAATTAGTTCAAGTTAAATCTTTATAACAGTCTTCATTAATTTTTTGTTGTTGTTGTTTAAACATACATGGCCGATCAATTTCTAGAATCTTCTGTAACATAATAGTTTCTTTTTATCTTTATTACATTATTAAATAAGTTTATATACACTGTAAATAAGTTTCAGCAAAATATAAATTCACTTCTTGTGATTATATAACTAGAATAGGTGTATTGACATTTTTAGTGTAAATTCAATTAATTGTTTTTTATTTGTCTGATTGCTACACGTCTGTTGTAAAGGTGTCGTTGTTTAAACTACTCTCTATTTGCAGTAATTATCTTCAATCATAGTTGTACTTGACTTTCTTAATTGGAGATAATTACAAACAGTAATAAAACTATGAATATATATATATATATACCTATTTCATATAAACTTTTCTTTTACTCTTACATAACCAGGTGGGTAGGGCGCTAGACTCGCATCTGAGGGTTGCGAGTTCGAATCCCCGTCCCAAAAAACATGCTCATCCTTTCAGGCGTGGAGGCGTTATAATGTTACAGTCAATCCCATTATTCGTTGGTAAAAGAGTAGCCCAAGAGTTGGCGCTAGGTGGTGATGACTAGCTGCCTTCCCTCTAGTCTTTCATTGATAAATTAGGGACGACTAGCGCAGATAGCCCTCGTGTAGGTTTGCCCGAGATTCAAATAAAACTTTCGCTTTTAATTCAGTTTTATTTGTGATCTTAATAACAATCAGCTCTTGCAAATATAATAAAAAAAAGTCTGTTTTTCTACGTTAGCACTGATGTTAGGCCGTTTTATATTATCCATTTCAAGTACTAATAATGTCATTTCTTATGTAACTCCTAACAGTTTGTAATTCGTACAACATTATATACACAGGGTGTCCGAAAAATCGAGAACCATAGGCACTTCAATGAATTTTACAGTATGTGTTCCACATGTTGTCCTTGTAATTCGGAACAAATTTGAAAATGGTATTTCTGTTCTCTTTGAACACTGTGAAGCATTTTCGGGTCATTGTCAATGGTCCGACACTCGTCACGAATTCAGTGTTTCAGATGTTCGGTGTCTCTAACATTCTCTTTGTACACACGTACTTGAGCAGTCCCCAGAAAAAGAAATCCATGGGAGTCGAGCCCGAAGATCTTGGGGCCCATTCCTGTAGAGCATGTCTGCCAATCGGATGTCCCGGGAAGATGTCATTCAACCAAAGTCGGACTTCCAAGCTGCAAATCACCTATGGTTCCAGACTTTTCGGACACCCTGTAGATAAAGTTTATTACAAATTCATTAGTTATGTTTTTGTTGTTTTGGAATAAAAAGGGAGTTTAGGTATGATCACCAAAATGCTTACTACTTCTCTACAATATTCTATGTTTTGTTTATAGAAAAAAAACTAAAATCTAGATTCTATTTTTATGATTTTTATCTCAAGAAATAAAGATGTTAATATTCCTTTTTAACAATTATATTAACCAACTTTAGGATTATTATGTTAAATATTAGAACAAAAAAAAACAGTTGTTAGAACGAGAGAATGTAATAAACGCAGTTCAGTCTATACCTAATTGAAGTAACATAAGCTGTACGACAGTTTATACGATATCTGATCTTGATCCAATTAAAAAATAGAGAAGGATCATGAGAACATTTTATTGACTTAAAATAAGAGAGTAACTCGGGCTTCAGCCTGATAAACTTGACAACTAGGCCTAGTTTTTGTATAGTCATTGTTTATAATTGAATGATTCAATCGTAGCAAGTTTATCATAATTGTTTGCATAACAAATATAATGTAAACATTCAGAGTTTGATAAATCAATATTTGTGTTGGCTATCTAAATACTAACCACGTAAAAAAGTAGCTGTGAAATAAGTGATATGGCTAAAAATTATTATTGAAACCGAGTGCGGATAACTGTAGGGATAGATACTATAACAATAACACAACAATGCTGTTTAATATTGTAAAACGAAATACATTTTCGTCATAATTGTCAATCGCAGGAGATTAATACATTTTGGGTTACTTATTCAGCGCGATACCAAGATAATGAAAGAGTTGTTTAATATTTCGTAAAAACTTACTAAATGCAGATGACGGAGAAAAGCATACGAACGCAATAAAATCTATACCATAACAGTCCATATCCTCAGCTTTGATCTATATTAGCCAGCTTTTATCTCTCTAGATCTGCCGTTAGAAAGAAGCGCCACCCAGTGGTGCTTTATATAGTTTTAAGTAAGAGATTTGTCTGTTTTTTTTGTTTGTTGTTGTTTTGTGTGTGTGTGTGTGTGTGCAAACGCCTTCCTTTATACAATAGCATTGCTATATACATATTTACACATAATGTTTGTGGTCATTCAGCTTTCTAACATGTTCGAGCTCTCATAAAGTATTTAATTTACTATCATATGAATTCGCATTACGTGGGCGTATTTAATAAAAATTACTCCACAATAGCCTCCTAACCTACAGAGTTTTGATTGGTAGAAATCCGCACTGTTATAAAGTTGCTGGAAAACTGGACGGCTACAGAGACTCTTTTTTATAAAAACTAATCAAACATTTCATCCTGTAAAGCATTTTATCACACTGCAAAATTATATTGTTCTGGACAAAATAGTGACCTACTTTAACGAGCCCTACTTTCTCTCACCCGCTTGGCTCTCGTCCAAAACGTGAACGATCGAGATGTGAAGTCCTGTAGATTGATAGCGCTGTTAAGTGATTTCTTTTTCCAGGTTAACACATTTAGCTGAGCTGAATATGTATGCTTTTCCCATGATAAGAACGTTGCATCGTTCGTTATTGATTTGATGGTACTTATACTCGTCAGCCTCATAACTTCCCCATTATTCCACAATAGCTCAACACACAAACACAATCACAGCGGTACTCTGCCGACTTACAACGCTAGAAACCAGGTTTCGATACCCGTGGGGGCAGAGCACAGATTGCTCATTTTGTAGCTTCATGCACAAATACGAACAAACAAATATACAGTACAATTTGAGTGATTTTAAGGTGCCCAATACCTACAGAAACCACCTTTCTTAATATATACCATTGTAGTTTGCGACATTCCCTTATAAATACTCTTATAGTGTGCGACCTTCTTTTATAAGTACAACTGTGATTTGCGACTTTCCTTTATAGATACTCTTGTGGATTGAAATTTTCCATTATAAATATCCTTGTGGTTTGCAATTTTCCTTATAAATATCCTTGTGGTTTGCGATTTTCTTTTATACATACCATTGTGACTTGCGATTATCCTTTATAAATACCAATAGGTTTTGTGACCTTATGTTATAAATACCCTTTTGGTTTGCGACATTCCCTTATAAGCATCCTTGTGGCTTACAAACTTTCTTTTGTAAATACTCGTAAGGTTTGCAACTTTCTTTTATAAATTTATAAATACCCTTGTGGGTTGCAACCTCCGTTATAAATACCCTTGTGGTTTGTAAGTTTTCTTAATAAGTATCCTTATAGTTTGCGACTTTCCCTTCTAAAAATAAAAACTGTGGTTAGCGACTTTTCCTTCTAAAAAAAACACTTGTGGTTTGCGACTTTCCTTTATAAATTTCCTTGTGACTTATTACCTTCCTTTATAAATATCCTTGTAGTTTGCAGCTTTCCTTTATGAGTATCGTTGTGGTTTGCAATGTTTATTTATCTTCTGGCTTGCTATCTTCAGTTATAAATGCACTTATGACTTAGGACCTTTCTTTATAAATACCATCGTGGTTTGCGACTTTCCTTCATAACTACCCTTGGAGCTTGACAATTCCTTTTCTAAATACTCTTGTGGTTTACAGCTTTCTTTTCTAAATACCCTTGTGGTTAGCGACCTTCCTTTATTGTGGTTTGCGAAGTTTCTTTACAAATACTGTTGTGGCTTTTGACCTTCTTATAAGTACCCATGTGACTTGTGACTTTCCTTTATAAATAATCTAGCTGTTTGAGGCTTTCCGTTATGAATAACCTTGTAGTTTGAGACCTTCCTTTATATATACCACTGTGGGTTGAAACTTTTCTTCATAAATACCTTTGTGGCTTTAGACTTTCCTTGATACATACCCTTGTAGTTTGAAACGTTCCTTTATAAACATCTTTGTCGGCTTAAACTTTTCTTTATAAGTACCACTGTGGTTTGCGATATTCATTTCGCACTTAAGTTTATTGTAGAAATGATAGAATAAAGAGAAAAATATAATATTAACCGTTTAAAAGTACATAATTTCCTGTTAAAATAAAAACCTTCAGTATTTGGAATATTGAAAAACAGAATTTTCTGTGCATGGTCAATGCATTAATTTTCTATCCCCGTGAAAATCGATTATTGATTCTGTAGATAAAATTAGTTTAAGACATTTTCGTCGTGCTCGTTGTTTGTCAAGTATCTTATTTTTATAACATGTACTTTTAGATATCATTATATTTAACTTTGAGGAGAAAAGTAAGTATATGTTTTCAAAGAAACAATGGAGTTGTGGAAAAAGGAAATTACAATGTAAATTTGACAGTAAAATAAACAATCATATGTTATTCTTATGGCGTGTACAAGACGCTGAAGAAAGTTTATAATTATACTTCTCAAAAGAAATTAGAATTAGGCCTAGCATATTATTAAACACTACAATCTTTATCCAGTCCGTTAGGGATTTTTCACGAATTGTAAGAGTGTATAATAATAGTATTTCAGCCACTCTATATTTGCCATATATATATATTGTTGACGGCGCATTTTGCTCAATCCAGAGGTCTTTAGGCTGGGACACAACAAACATAGAAGTGGCGGGAACCCTATTTATTTAATTTATGTACTGTCCAAAGGGACTAGGTAAATAATAAAGCGCTTTAAATGTAATAGGCCTAATTCTAATGTTTGATGACAATAATAATTATAATCACAATTTCTTGTTACAGCACAAACCGGAAACGTTAAACAACGTTCACTATTCATCTAATGATTAAAAAATCAATGTAGAGAAAATAAAGTAGAATTACAATCAAGATAAGAGTTTCTTTTTATCTATTTGGTTAAGAAATTATACACTGTTTGTGGTTATGTGAGACCATATCCTAATATAAATCGTTTCATCAGAAATTAGTTCAGCATTTGAAATTGTGTATATTTTGTAATATAAAAACCAGCTGTCGACAAACATGCCACATGACTGTAGTTTAAACATTTTTAAAACATGTTTTACACTTAAATTAAATTGTAATTAATTTTAACTAAACATGAATTTAAATTCGTAATGAAATGTGTCTTTATTAAACATTAATTTAATGAATTTCAAGGGCAACCAAATGTGTCTTTATTAAATACGAATTTAAATTCGTAATCAAATATTTTTTTTATATCAAACATGAATTTAAATGGGAAATAAAATGTGTTTAACTAAAAATGAACTTAATGGGTAATCAAACATGTTTTATTAAACATTGATTTAATGGGCAATCGAATGTGTTTTTACTAAACAGTAATTTAAATGTGTAACCGAATTTGTTTTTACCAAATATTGATTTGAATGGGCTATAAGATGTGTTTTTAATATACGTGAATTTAATGGAATCAGATGCATTTTTAGTAAATAGGAATTTAAATGAATAATCAAATGTATTTTTGATAATGTAGAATTTAACGAGCAATTTAATGTGTTTTTTGCTGAATATTGATTTAAAAGGCCAATTGAATGTGCTGAATTAACAACAAAACAACATATCGTACATCAATCCCTTTTAGATTGTATGCAAATTCATTATGTGCAATAAAAAGATACTGTAATGTTAATAATACTTTTGCCAATCATGAACGTAAGTACAGTAAGAAATAATACATACTTTAAACAAAAGTGAAAAAGTAAGCAAAAAATCGTGTGCATTACTTCTCAAAATGAATAATATTTAAAACAAAAGTTATCAAACATAGGTATATATATATATATCTAGCTTAGGCTGATGTTTGACCTGCACGTGTAAGCCATGCATTATTCACCCATCTTTTTGTTATTTTATTATTCGTGAATGCTATTTTTGTTTGCTTGTTATCTATTAAAACAACCATAATTTTTATGTGTTATAACATCACATTATTCGTGATCTTGCATGAGGAACTGATTTTGACTTTCTGGCCTTTTACTGTTAGATGATAACTGTTAATGGCGCAAAAGTTGTGAATCCTGATGGGCGGTTTGAGAACAATGCCGTGTATGCCATCGACCGAGTGCTTTATCCTGTTCCATCCATGGATCTGGTTGGACAAACCAAGTGGACTCAGAACCAACTCTACCGCCTCCTGGAAGTTGCTGGCGTTGACAAGGAGCTGACAGGTATGTTCAACTGTACAGTTTATATAGTCTGTCGTTATCGTCACGTGATCCAGACAGACAAAATTTTAAAACAAAATTGAAAAAAATATATAAATTGCTTGTTTATTGAAAAATGACTACTGATAAAATACGTTTTAACGTTAGATAAGTAAGTTATCAGCAACCTGTTGACTTGTAACCTTTTGCTCATGTTTCCTCTCGATTATAGAACGCATGCGCGACTTTACCCTTTTTAACCCTTAAGATGACAATAGCGCGTATGTGAGTAACGAACTATACATCTAAACCAGGCAAACTACTTACAGTTCACCACTATATGAGGCCTACTTTAATTTATTTGCTTTGTTCTTCTGGGCAGCACTAATGAGCTGTGAAGTCGGCAAAAACTAGTCCGTTGCAGTGAAAATAGTGAAGCGTTGAATATATTAAGCCTCTACTTCGTTTTTTTTTTCCACTGAAACTCACATTTTGGTGAAGAAAATAAATTGACAAATAAACATATGTTACTAACGTTTTATTAATATTATTGCATACATGAAAATTCATGTTATATCTTAGTTATTTTGAGGTATGTTTTTTATTCAAACTTCAGACGGTACCTACACTGTATTTGCGCCATCAGACGAGGCCTTCCAAAGTCTTCCTCAACGTGTTCTTGAAATGCTGACGTCAAACGTTACGTTACTGAAACGTGAGTATTTCTAAATACTTACTATAAAATCGTCTGTTTGTTTCGCCACATCTACCTGGAGTTCTAAAATCAATCTTTTTTTTATAAAAAAAAAGTTATTTAATGGTTATATGAAGAATAACACTAATATACATATATATATATATATCAAAATAAATCGAACTCCCACACACACCCCAGTAAATGACGGACGTGTCACAACCAAATCAGACACACACAAAAACGTTAAACACGTTATTGGACAAAGCAGTGTTTTTAAGAACTTTAATCATCAGAAATTTCACTCACGGTTTTCATTAAAATATTAATAACTGTACGTCTACACTTATTCTGTAATTCACTATAAACGTTGGAGTTTTGGATTGCCTAAAATTTTCGTAATATTATCTTTAATTTCAATAAGATATATATTTTAATGTGTGATTCTCGGTTATAAAATCAATGACATACGTTGGATTAAATCCATAAAATAAGAACAAACAGGTGTATGTTGATCCCCATTATTACAACCTAGTAATAACGTAAAAACTTGCACGCAAAATGTATGACGTAAGTTTAATAAAGTAAAATGACAATGGTATTTTAGAATTGTGTAGCTAAAGCCAACTGACTTGTTTTTAGCCGGTCCACGTGACACAACTTGAATTAATGAAAGGATATGTGCCCTCCTTATTCACAAAGCATTCACTTTTCTGCAAGTTTTATTGTAAACAGTATAATTAGTTAAGCAAGAAATTTAAATATTTAGTTTAAATAAACCTGTTGTTTGTTAAGATAGTACAATAATAACGAGAAACAAAATTGGTCTCAGTAATGTCTGTCACGTTTTTAAACCTCGTTTCATATATATCTTAAAATCAGACAAAACTTACCGTGGACAATGGTATTACAGAAATATTACTTGGAATAACAGAACTGGTTTTTATATAAGGTCCAGTTTTGGCACCTTTCTGAGATAAGCTTGTGTCATTCTATATTAAACTTTTAGGTTTAATTATTGACTCGTATCACAGTGTTACATATTGGACTTTCACCTAAATTATTTAGGGACAAACAGATGACCCAAAGATTTGCTAAGACATTTAATCTTAATTATTGTATTGAGAAAAATATGCATAAATTTATACTTTAAGAAACAATAGAATATTCTACATCCAACAAAATATTTGTTAACAAATTTTCACATATTTTTGGATAACAAAACAAGCGATTTACCTGTAAAAAAAAACACGATTTCAATTTGGATCTATTTTCAGCTTCATTGTGATTACGAGAGGTTATTTCCGTTTACGTTATTTATACTACTTCCAAGAACGGGTATCACAAAATAAACTTTAAAGACGATAAAACTAGAAATTAAACTTTCTGTACGATGTTTGCTTTAAATAGATAAGTTACTTCATTCACAATGGTATTATATAGCGAACTGTTTACAAAACATCATAGTTGTTTTAAGAAAGATCGGGACAGTCTTGAGTTTCAATTACTGATATATGTATGTATGTATATATATATGTGTGTGTGTTAATCGTTTTGATGCCCATTCATAAGTACTGCAATGCTGATATATATATATATATACTAAACACTACAGTGATGGTATAGTCAGTTTGTGAGAGTCTGCTAGACACAGTCAGATGTTGAGAGCAAAGTCATCAAACTTCTAATTGCAAGAATACAAACTATTTATTGCAAAAGATATGATATCAAGATCATTTAACTTTTATTTTTCTTTGATAGAGGTTCTTCTGAACCACGTGCTTAAAGGAACGTATTACAGCGTGGCGTTGAATGATGGTCTGACGTTGATATCGATAGGAGGCGCTCCATTAACTTTCCAAGATCGCAGAGGTAGGGATCGAACAGAATTTCACTGCTTAAATAATATAAACTAATTTCATCAAGGGTCTCTCAAAGTGTCGTTGAAGTGAATTTAATCACAATTTTCAGTTTCTTAAAGGCATTTCAATGAGTGTGAACTTAGGGAAATCACAGGGCGTTAAAGCTTTTACCAGGCAGGTGGTAGCACTACCTATGTAGGGATGGCTCGGATTGTTCATCGAAATGGTATTTTAAATATCTACTCAATAGGTCATCAGAACTTTACAATACTGCGCAGTGTTTCCTTTTATAACAATATCTATGTAATTATTGAGTCACAAGTTCTGGGAATGGCTGTAAGTATCATAACAAAAAAGTTTGAATTTCTTGTTCTTCTTTCTTCTGCTTGTTTTTTATTACATGATAACTGAAAAACCAAAACAATGGTGTCAACCAATTTCCCTGAGGTGGCATAGTTTTAAACGGAGTATCCGTTTTTATAAGTATTATTAATAACTAGTAGTAATTTAAAAAATCATAATTCTAGTGTTAACGATGTTATGATCACTCCTTGAGGTTAGCTTACTTACAGAAATTTGGTATTCCTTTAAAAAGCTTAAGTACAAGGTGAAACAGAAAATACTAGCCAATAATAGATAAACAGCAAATACTGCAGTTGGAACCTTATTGTATTTAGAATTTGGTTATAAATACAATCTTCCTATGTCTATTGAATTTGCATAAAAAAAACAAATAAACAAGTAAAGAAAACTTTTCGAAAAGGGAAGTAAATGTAGGGATGGCTAATATCAATCCTTCAAACACAGTGCAAACAAAATAGTAGGGATAGCATTTGTATCATACACACACATAATAGCACAGGAAAGAATTAACATATTGCAATATACATAACAATTCAATCACAAGTGAGTTTAATTTATCATATTTTTGTGTGTTAACATTTTACTACACTATGTGCCTGTGATATTATGTAGGGATGATGCAAATGTCATCCCTACCATCTTGCTTTCATTGTTTTTGAATTATTGATATTAGTCATCTCTACATTTACTTACTTTTTGAAAAGTTTTATATTTACTTAAAATCAATTCTGTCCATAATTAACTAATTCAGTTTAAATATACACCTTTGAGTCACTTTAATCTGTTGAAAGACAAAAACGGAAGTATTTCCAAGGGTGGTTACACTACATCTTTGAGTGACATTAGTCTGTTAAAAGACAAAACGGAAATATTTTGAAGGGTGGTTACATTATACGTTTAAGTCACGTTAGTCTGTTAAAAGACAAAAACGGAAGTATTTCTAAGGGTGGTTACACTACATCTTTGAGTCACGTTAGTCATTTAAAAGACAAAACCGAAGTATTTCCAAGGGTGGTTACATTACATCTTTAAGTCACGTTAGTGTGTTAAAAGACAAAAACGGAAGTATTTCAAAGGTTGATTACATTACATCTTTGAGCCACGTTAGCCTGTTGAGAAATAAAAACGGAAGAATTTTCAAGGATAATGCCATTCATCAGTTAAGATTCTGAGAGCTCGTCTGTTGAAATCATATAACTTTTGTTTGGAATTTCATATGAGTTCAAACAATATTTCTGTTGACAGGACTTATGCTGGTGAATAGTATTCCGATCGTTGAACCAGATTTTGCAGTGTTAAACGGCGTTATCCATATTATCAACCGCGTGTTACTGCCCAGCGAAGTTTTAAAAGACTGTCAGTGTCTCCCTCATGAAGTCCAGAGTCCTCCATCTGGTGAAGATGTTTCACAAGGACACCCGCAGAGTCCGCCGATCCAAGAAATTCCTCCTTTTGGAAGTACCCCTAGAGTACCACCTTCTGATAAGATACAAACATCAATTCTCCAGCAAGGTGATCCAGTACCTTCTTTACCAAGACTGGAAACCGTTGAAGGGTCTCCTTCTCCAGCAAGAAATGAAATCCTTGAAGTAATCAAGATGCCTGGTCTTAATGTCCAAGGTCAACCAATTAGTTTGAACATATTTTACGAGCTGCTTCAGACTTCAGATCTAGTTGAACTGTTAAGCCAAAAAGGTACGAGACTTTTAATTTAGATTTAATTTTTGTAAACGTTTTAATGAATTATAAAACTGATTCTGGCGCAAATTATTTAGAAAAATTCAATAATACCATTTCGAGATATTTGGATGCTTTTTTCTTTTTTAGAACATTTAATGTATATTATGAATTTCTATTGGTAGGTCCTTTTACTGTGCTCGTTCCAACTGACGATGCCTTTGCTAACCTTCCTGATGGAGTTTTGGAGGAACTCAGGAATAACCCACAGTTACTGCACCGTGTACTTCTAACCCATATTATAGGCCTTTCGTACGACCCACAAACCCTTCACAACAACATGGTTATAGAAACTAATAATGGTCTTCGGTTGTTTATCAATATCCTCAACAATGGAAAGGTATTTATTTTAAACAGAGACAAATTTCTAGTGTATTTTGTACATTATATATATTGCTAGCAAAACTAGAATGTTTTATCTACCTTTTTCACATTGATTGATTTTTTTTCTGGTGGGGGGGGAGGTGTACGGAGGGAAGAATAAGTTTTCACTGAGCGAGTTAAATGAGCGTTGTATTTGGTTATTTAAAGCACATGTACAGTAATAGAATTGCAGTAAATCCAGTAGTTGCATAGGGAAGCAAACTAACCAGTCCAAAACTCCGATGGATTGTTTAAAGATGTCTAACTAATAGGTTGCAGTAATCATAACGTTGTTTAACTATCAATTAACCCACTTCTTAGTAGACCGAATGTGACATTCGAAGAACATTAACTGCTGTGTAAAACACGTGCGCTAGTTTGCATATTCTATAAACTTTCTGTCATACATGACTACCTGTAAGTTCACATTCTGGCTGACAACTCATCGCTCTAAAGATTATATAAATCTTTATAGAAACAACCTACATTGAGCCGCTAAAGCGTAGAAGTAGGTTATATTTACTCACTACATTGTTTTCCGTTTGCCCAGAACCTCAACTTTAAACCATTAAGATATAAAATAATCACAAAATGAAAGTTTTTCGTGTATAGTTTTACGTATGGTCGTCATTGTCGGGTTTCGATTCTAGATTATAAAGTGAGGACTTCTATTTTCTGAAGAAATAAATAATAAAAATTACGAGATTTGTTAATTTTTTTTTGTACTGAGTTGCGTATACAAGTTTTTTTTCCCTCGCAAAAAACACTAAGGATTTAGCTTACCAATTCAGTAGAGCTCCACCATACTTTTACGTGAAAATGCACAATATAGAATAACATGTGCTTGTTTGTTTTTTGAATT
>NW_013666402.1:120575-136808 GCF_000517525.1 Limulus polyphemus
TTGACGACCGATCTAATAATTTTTAAATGTCGTAAAGCAACATATCATGACTTTTGACGACCGAGTTAATAATTTTAAAATGTCGTAAAGCAACATATCATGACTTTTGACGACCGAGTTAATAATTTTAAAATGTCGTAAAGCAACATATCATGACTTTTGACGACCGAGTTAATAATTTTAAAATGTCGTAAAGCAACATATTATGACTTTTGACGACCGAGTTAACACTTCTTTTTTCTCAAACGACCAAATAGTTGTTGTTGTTTTATCTTTTTAAGTATTAATCTGCAACTTCTTGAATCTTCATTGTATATGTTCACAATAAATATATTCCATCTTTTCAACATTTGGATTATTTGAGTTATTTTCAAGTACATCACATATCGGATAAAATTTTGAAAGTCAATATTCCTGTTCTCGTATCACTTACATATAGATGAGAATGGATTGACGGGTTACATGTTTCTACCAATTAGTCATAACTAACCTAATGTTACATTATGTTTCTATCAGTTAGTCGTAATTAACCTAATGTTACATTATGTTTCTATCAGATAGTCGTAATTAACTAGACAGCTTCCCCGGAGCATAAAATTCCTCAGAAAATTCACAGAATATCTTTATAGGCACGACATGAGTGTCATTTTGTTTCTCTTTTTATACTATTTCAGATAATTCTAATTGAAGGATCAAAACTTATTGCATCAACGGTAGCTCAGAACGGCTACGTCTACGTCATCAATCGTATTATCTATCCACTTCCGGGATTGAATATCTTCAGTGACATAAAAGAACGTCCCAATCTCAGTCAACTATTGTCTTTAGTTATAAAGTCTGGGCTACAAGAAACTCTTGGTGGTAAGATTAACTCATTATAACGTTCTTTTCAGAAGTCATACTCAGAGTACAGAGGTGTTTACTAGGTCATGAGAAGCTTAATTATGACTATTAGTAGAATTTGCAATCTTAATAGCGAGATCCAATACGATTTGGTATTTTATTAAAGTACTAGCATTGACAGAAAACAAGCTTAATAAGACCTTAAGGACTTCTAGTTGAATTTATAATCTCAATAGCTAGGCACAATATAAGTTAGGATTTTACTAAAGTATTGGCATTGTCAGAAACCAGGCAGGGTGGTGTTACCTTTGAAAACGTTCGTCATATTATTATGAAAAAAATCGAACTAAGAAAGTTTACTTTTAGTGAAATTAGAGTTACATCATTGAATACACAAGGATTGTTTTAAAAACTTATTAAACAAACAGGAGAATTGTAATAATAAATCAGAAGATAGTAATTTGCCTAGATAATGTTAATTAACACATCAATACGTATTGATAAACGAGAGTGGGAAAAAACTTTCTTTCATGCACTTTCGTTTTTGATAGTTTAATGCTGTTGCACAAACCCAAAGAAACTGTTTATAAATTTCTCTGCTAGTTTTAATACAAAAATTCTTCCTTATAGTTCTTTGTTATTAAGCGCAAAGCTGCACAGTGGGCTATTAGTGTTGTGCCCAGTGTGGGCATCGGAAGCCGATTTTTAGCGTTATAAGTCCTCAAACTTACAGCTGAGCCAGCATGTGGCAATTACTCATATAGTTAAGCTTTATCTCGAAAAAGAAGCCTGACACGTCCTGGTGATTCACAAATAAATAATCTAAACACCATGTAACACACAGATGGTCAGAGCGCTTGACTCGCAATCTGCGGGTCGTGGGTTCGAATCCCCGTCTCACCAAACATACTCACCCTTTCAGCCGTGAGGGCGTTATAATGTAACGGTCAATCCCAAACTTTATTTGTTAAAAGAGTAGCCTAAGAGTTGGCGGTGGGTGGTGATGACTAGCTCCCTTCCCTCTAGTCTTTCACTGCTAAATTAGGGACGACTAGCGCTGATAGCCCTCGTGTAGCTTTGTGCCAACTTCCAAGCACCATGTAAAAGGTGGTATAGCATTTATCTGTAAACATAAAGGTGGTTGAATCGAATATATATTTTAAATAATGGCACTTTATCTCGAAACAGAAATGAGAAACTTCCGGTTAATTCACAAAGCAATCATCCAGGCACCATGTAAAAATGTGTATAGGGGGGTTGAATATATATTCACAAAAGTAGTACTGGACATTTGAACTTACAGTGTATATATTTCATTTTAGGAGACGGACCTTATACTATATTTGCACCAACAGATGAAGCTTTTGCAGCAGTTCCAGAAAGTGTTTTGCAAGAGTTGTTGTCCAACTCAGACGCTTTACAAGGTAAATTTTCCATTTTGATTTTTTCGTGACTTTTTCAGGCGAAAGTAATAAAACATATTTATCATTATTTATATAAATTTATTCAATATCTTTTCTTTCTTGTTTTCAGAGTTGATAATGAACCATGTAGTAGAGGGCGCACACTATAAGAAAGAGTTCAGCAATGGCTTTATCCTCCCAACATCTCGTGGTCAAAAGCTGCAGTTTTTCCTAGCATCGGGTTAGTGATATTTTCGAGACATATCGTAGATAATTACAAATTAAAACGTTATCACTAACCCTTTTATGAATCTAAAATATAAAACCGCTTGAAATTTTATACGTTATCACAGATATTCTACATTTGTTACACGAACTTTCAGATGGAGTTTACAGAGTCAACGACGCCAACATACAGGAATCTGACATTTCGACTGGAAATGGTGTCATACACGTGATAGACCGTGTTCTTTTCGCGCCACCAGTAACTCAGCCGGGTCCTGGAACACCAGATGATAGTCAAGTACAACAACAACCCCAACTTCCGGAAAAACCTCTATCTGGTCAGTCAAATCTCCCAACAACGGGTCCTTCTTCTGAACAGGAACATCCCCAACCAGGTCATGAAGTATCAACTTCTGGTCAGCCAGAGAAACCACCATCTCAGGAAGTTTTTGTAAGAACCGATGGTGGTCAAGTACCTTCTCTACCAAGATTGGAAGTTGAAGGTGTTCCTCCACCAACAAATACAATCCTTCAGGTCATTAAGATGCCTGGTCTCAATGTTCAAGGCCAACCAGTTAGTCTCACCATCTTTTACGAACTCCTTCAAAAATCGGGTTTGCTTGATCTACTGAGTGGGCAGGGTAAAAGTGCAATATGTTTCATTATTTTAATTAGTCATTAAGGTTTTCAAATTATATAAGTTAATTTAAGTTCACATGTGCAAAACTGCCAGTAAATATTTTTAAAAAATGAGGTACATAAACTGAAATTATTATCTCGTATTGATTTATTTTCACAAACATATGGTTTTCATTCATCAGATTACGAAAAGCCAGGTTAGCCGAAAAAAAACAAGAATATGTATATTAGTTGATAGAATAATTTTTCAACGTGTACTTGAGTAAATCCAATTTGGATATAATGAACATAAAATAAATCTTTTTTTCGAAATTCATTCTTTACTTGTGTTTACAGTAAACTATTTTACTTTATATTCCATTTTAACACATAAACAATAAATTTTTGTTACCCGTTATTTCTTTTAAAAGGACCTTTCACTGTGTTTATCCCAAATGATGATGCCTTTGCTAATCTTCCTGCTGGAGTTCTGGAGGAACTCCGTAATAATCCAGAGTTACTGCGACGTGTACTTCTCAGCCATGTAGTTAATCGTTCTCTCAACCCAAAAACTCTACAGAACAACATGATTGTTGAAACGAATAACAACCGTCGGCTCTTTGTTAATGTTCTTAATGATGGGAAGGTAAGTGTTTCTTTAATATAACGCTATAGCATACATTAATGAAATTAATTATGGAAACACACAACCAATACACATGGAGTAATTACAACTAGGTGCATAATTTATCAATGGTACAAACATTATCACAGAAAATACAAAGTAAAAGCGAATAAACTGTACAATGTATTAGTATTTCGTAACTGAATTGCACCTTATTTTCATGCTCCCATACAGTTTATCAATGTGTAATTGTTGAATATTGTTCCAATTGTCCTGTTATAACTTCCAACAATTCAACCCAGTTGTTCATGCTCCCATACAGTTTATCAATGTGTAATTGTTGAATATTGTTCCAATTGTCCTGTTATAACTTCAAACAATTCAACCCAGTTGTTCATGCTCCCATACAGTTTATCAATGTGTAATTGTTGAATATTGTTCCAATTGTCCTGTTATAACTTCCAACAATTCAACCCAGTTGTTCATGCTCCCATACAGTTTATCAATGTGTAATTGTTGAATATTGTTCCAATTGTCCTGTTATAACTTCAAACAATTCAACTCAGTTGTTTGTTTGCCTTTTTACTTTCTCATATTTTACGTAAGTCCATACAGTCTCGAAAATGTTCATTTCGGGACTTTGTGCAGGTCAAGCTAGGGTCGTGAGTATCCCATCGGCATCTTTACCACCCTGCTGTCGTTTTACCACATCTGTTACATGTATGGGATCGTTGGCTTTCTGGAAGATGAATTTCTGTCCATTGGGTATTTTTACTGAGAGAACTCATGAATCTGAATGCATTTGTTAACATTTAGAGAGCCACCAATTTGAAGTAAATCAACACCGTTGACTGAGATCCAGATCCAAACTTCAGTTGAAGCTTTACTATAAATATTGTACATTGACCGTGATCCGTTTTCCTTTCTACCATCGAACAAACTTTGATAAAACTTAGTTGAATGGACGGCAAGTGCCTGTTGTAGAAACACAGGTGTAGAGGATGACGTTTCGGAAGACTTCCGCCTTTCGTCTTCAGGTTTGCTTATTCCACTGTTAGTAGTAATCATAGTTAAAAGAGTGGTGACAACCTTTACATCCGTCGAAGGAAAATAACTTGGGGCTCTACAGTAATTAATCGCTTCGCAATACTCTCATCAGGCTAAACAGCCACCCACCAAAATTGTATGACCATTTCTAGCTAAGTGTATTGAGCCTTTCACACACATAGTAGACAAATCCTTTTGGTTTCGTTATCTCTTCCCAGAAGACGTTTTCAAGCAGGTACACGTCCATCATGGTAATGTCTATCTTACTGTTCTCGAAGTAACATTTACATTTGTACTTGTATCATGTACGTTGGAAAAATCATTTAGTTGACTGTTGTACACTTCATAACGTATCTTGGGGTACTTCATTTTTGGAACTTGGTTGGCTATTTTTTGGTGGGGGATATCTCCCCCACTTTTATTATCAACAGTGTTAGTTTCATGTTTCTTCTTTTGAATCTTACGGCAATTTTCAGTTGAAATATCCTTCGCTAGCTAAAACTTTGGTTTTTATATATTTGCCATGCGATATTTCAGTCATGTGAACCCCGGTTGGTTTCACACTACTACTGGGCATAGTGCGACTGCCTGTACTTTTACATTTATACCTTTTTCTCCAAACATTTTCCATAATTATTTCCAATATCGTTTATGTCACAAGTCTGTTTTCGAAAATCGTATGTATTTATATATATATTATAGAAACATGTTGTACACATTTTAGATTTAAGTTTCATATGTGGAATAAAAGCTTGTTATCATAAGGTGTTAGGATAACAGGAAGCCCCCAATGGCACAGCGATATGTCTGCAGATTTACAACCCTTGAAACCGGGTTTCGATACCCGTGGTGGGCAGGGCACAGATATCCAATTGTGTAGCTTTGTGTTTAACTTCAAACAAATAAACAAAAAAGTGCAATTATTATTATCATTATAGCACTAAATTAAATAAAACACTTTAACAGCAATATTTGATATAAATCACTAAACAAAAAAACCTGAGCATATCGGGAAAATAGGTTTCTTTCTTTAGTCGTGAATTCGCTCTTGTAAAAGGTAGAACTGGTTTCCGAAGACGCTCACATTATAATTTTTTATATGATATTTTTTCTTTAGTATCAGGTTTCTTTCTTGTTTTGTGATACGTCAAATTTGTTTTCCCACGTAATATGTTTCCGCATGACTTCCATTACATAACCATAAATTGTTTGCTATTAAGCATAAAGCTACACAATAGTTTTGTTTGCTTGTTTGTTTGAAGTTAAGCACAAAGCGACACAATAGGCTATTTGTGCTGTGCCTAAGCGGGTATGGAACCCCTATTTTTAGTGTTGTAATTCCTCAGACATACCACTGAACCAGCGGAGGGCGATTACGTAACAAAACATTGTATAGTGTTACATAGACAACTGAAGGTTTCTATCTTTAAATTTGTAATTTATTTAAATTAAATAATGTATATTCACAATTAAATAACTATTACGTAAACAAACAAGCAGGAAGGTTACAACTCTAACTCGAAGCACTTCTTTTTTAGCATTGTTTAGTACAATATAACAAATAGCAAAAACAAACTTGAAGGTGGTCTTCCACCAACAAATACAATCCTTCAGGTCATTAAGATGCCTGGTCTCATTGTTCAGGGCCAACCAGATGGTCTCACCATCTTTTATTGGAGTTGTATCTACTCAAATTTTTGCAGGTTCCGTAAATGAATGTTGTTATATACTGTTAACAACGCATTATCAGATAAGCGATATCCGCTTCGTAGAAATTAACCTATCGTAATACTAGAACTAAACGACCTTATAACGCCAAATTGTCGTATTTCTTTAACTGGACACTCAACGTTTCGCTTTACGGCTTCTTCGGGAGTGTTCCACTAAAACACAAACTGTAACTGACAGTACAAAGCTTCAAAACATAAATGTTACAGCTTCCTACATAGAACTTGTTGTATTGTCAAGTATTATTAATACAAATTAAACAACATTAGGTCTGTTGGCTAGCGTACCAAGGATCCGAGGTTGGCGCCCCGTTACTGCACTTTGGAAGCTTGAGTGTGCATTATAAGAGCGACAGTCAAATCCTAATTTTCAATTAGAGCAGCTCACAAGCTGGTGGTGGGTGGTAATGATTAACTGTCTTCTCTCTCTAGTGTATCGGTTCTTCAAAATTAGGGATTGTTAGCACAGATAGCTCTAGAGTAGCTTTGCGCGAAATTAAACAAACATAAACAGCGTTATAATGTGTGAAGAATAAAATAACGTAAACAGCGTTATAATGTATGAAGAATAAAATTACTAAGCTCGAAAGACGTGGATGTTGAGTAAAATTAATATCATTTGATCAACCTTTTAAAGGGTTTGTTTAGTAACTTGTATATTGTTGCAGTTAATCTTGATTGGAGGAGCAAAACTGATCGCATCAACGAAGGTTCAAAATGGCGAATTTTACGTCATCAATCGATTAATCTATCCCATTCCGAGAATGGATATATTCACTGAGCTAAAGGAACGCCCCACTCTCAGTCAGCTGGTGTCCTTAGTCATGAAATCTGGACTACAAGATACCCTTGTTGGTAAGTTTTTCACACGTTCATAACCTTGAAAAACAAAACAGAATATAGTTTTGGGTCGATGCTAGGATGGGCCGAGTACCCCCAGGTTTTATTCTAGCCCATCCAAGTTCACCATTCTTCCTAGCGGTTTAAAAATGATATTACCACTTTATTTAAATCGTATGATATTTATTTCAAATCGCTAAGAAAGGTCAACAAAATCTCCACTGTCCTCCCACTCTCCCAAGAGAGAAGAGCTGGAGCTGAGCCTGATATAGTTCATATTGAAACTTCATATGTAATTTTGACATTGTGGTTCTATAATTTGAAGTTCTTAAGATAATTTAATTTTCACTGGCTTCTGTGAAAGATTCTAATATTAATTTACTTCAAATTTGATACAGTCTTGTAACCAGTTCAGGAATAATCCTGAATACATTTATGCATGCATACAGATTGATGTGGCGTTCCGTTTATTTGCAAAAGCCACTTGCTAAAAAAAGATATAAATATTATTATTGTTAACTTGCTATAAGAATAATCCGAGCACGTGGAATAAAGCACGAAATGAAACACGTCAAATTATTTAAATATAAATTTTATGTCAGATAAAGTCGAAGAAGTCAATGGTAGTTAAAGTCTATTTTCTGTTTTTCTAGATAAATATACATTTGTAGTTCATGCCCTTTAACTGCCACAAGTTAAGAAAAATTGCGTTTTTGCTCGTGCTATTTCAACAGTCAGTATAGACTGAGATTAGTATTTACAATAACTTTTTCTGTAATGCAGAAACGCTGTACTAGCACGAACTTTCTATTGTTTTTTTTTTAAGATTACAACTTTACTGGTAAAGTATCCCTTTAAATACTCAAGCACCTATATAAAGTTATAACTGTCATGTTTTAATGACGCTCGATTACGTAAATATCATTAAAATAATATAATATGGCAAAATGTACGCCTGTCCATCGAGGTTGCACTTTAGCTAAGGCAATTTTTTCTACGTAGCTTTGTCCACTGTTTGGGCATTGGTTCGATTGGTTCAAAATTTACGTCTCTGACGGTGCAAATATTGAAAACGTTGCTTACGAGGAAGTTTTAAATATTTCCAATATGAATACGATAACCCTTAGTTTTAAACAGTTGCTTGGAATACCACAACATTTTGCCGAATTTCGACACGTTCTACTTGTTAAAATATATTTCCAGTGAGTTGAGTACCAGTAAAATTAAGTTTTCAGAATACAAGAGTGAAAATTTGTGTAATATATATGAAATCAACACACTTCCTCTGCACATTTAAAGCTATAATATATGCATTTAATTACAGGAGAAGGACCTTACACCATATTTGCACCGACGGACGAAGCTTTTGCAGCAATTCCAGAAAGTGTTTTGCAAGAGTTGCTGTCCAATCAAGACGCCTTACGAGGTATGCTCTCCAGTTACAGACACATATTTAGAAGAGTCCGGGAACATCACTATGTTTACAAAAATAACATTGTATGAATGAAAAAGCTTAGGCTAAAGAAAAGTTATTTTAATAACTAGAGCAGGTTATATTTCTGATATATTTAATCCTTTTTGACTTCCAATAATTGTATATTTTAATTAGTGAACTTTCTGACCTATTACATCAATTTAAGGGCATATCTACTAGTAGTTGCCATTTTGAAGTGTAAAATGATACTGATTTTATTCTTTTCAGAATTTATTATCAATCATGTGGTAGAGGGCGTTCACTATAAGAAAGGGTTTACCAGTGGCTTTATTCTCTTGACATCTCGTGGCAAGCGACTACAATTTTTCGTAACATCAGGTTAGTGATTAAAAGTGAAGATTCAGTATGAAAATGTTTGTTTTGTTCAGTTCTTACTAACTTGTCCAATGATTAAAAGAAAAGGACTAGAAACTTGTATTTAGAAAACATATTTAGTATATTTATTTTTCATAACCAAAGTATCCTATATATTTTACATTTGTCACGATATCTTTCACTTTCAGACGGAGTTTACAGAGTCAACGACGCCAACTTTACAGGAATCTGACATCTCTACTGGAAATGGTGTCATACACGTGATAGACCGTGTTCTTTTCGAGCCACCAGTAATTCAGCCGGGTCCTGGAACACCAGATGATAGTCAAGTACAACAACAACCCCAACTTCCTGAAAAATCTCTATCTGGTCAGTCAAATATCCCAACAACGGGTCCTTCTTCTGAACAGGAACATCCCCAACCAGGTCATGAAGTACCACCTTCTGGTCAGCCAGAGAAACCACCATCTCAGGAAGTTTTTGTAAGAATCGATGGTGGTCAAGTACCTTCTCCACCAAGACTGGAAGTTGAAGGTGGTCTTCCACCAACAAATACAATCCTTCAGGTCATTAAGATGCCTGGTCTCAATGTTCAAGGCCAACCAGTTGGTCTCACCATCTTTTACGAACTCCTTCAAACATCGGGTTTGCTGGACATGCTTAATGAACAAGGTAAAATACTCTAGTTTGGTAACTTCTTTGTACAATTGATTCGGTAAAATGAGTGTTTGTTTTTAAACGATATATATATACACTAATCTTACTAAGAACTAGCAAGTTGCTGTTTTATTTCAAGTAAGTTTTTTATGTAGATAAAAATGAGTTTTCATCATAAACTTTCTCACGACAATAACATTTACTTTGAGAGTTTGTAGCTAAAACAAGACAAATTTCAATAATTTACAAGTGATACCAAACTCGGCCTTTAGTTTATGTCCTGAAAAGCATATACTCGTAATTTTCGTGAAATTTTCCTGATATATTTAACCAATTATTCACAACCATAAGAACATATTTCTGTCAACAGGACCTTTCACTGTGTTTATCCCAAATGACGATGCCTTTGCTAATCTTCCTGCTGGAGTTCTGGAGGAACTCCGTAATAATCCAGAGTTACTGCGACGTGTACTTCTCAGCCATGTAGTTAATCGTTCTCTCAACCCAAAAACTCTACAGAACAACATGATTGTTGAAACGAATAACAACCGTCGGCTCTTTGTTAACGTTCTTAATGATGGGAAGGTATGAATTTGAAACTAATAAAGTTATTAACTTAGTTATTTTTCTTTCTTTTCTTTTTTGATTAAATTGCTATTTGATGATTAAAAGTTAATAAAGTATTTCTTTATAGCGAAAAGTTGCTATAAGTTGCACAAATTATTCTAAATTAAGTTATTAATAAGAAGTAGACTTTTGGAGCCCAAATACAAGAGCAAAACAATTCGACTGTAAAGTTTTTTACTGCGGATACTTCTGAAGATCAAACCCTGAACACAGGCCCGGCATGGCCAGGTGGTTAGGGCGCTCGACTCACAATCTGAGGGTCGCGGGTTCGAATCCCCGTCACACTAAACATGCTCGCCCTTTCAGCCGTGGGGGCGTTATAATGTTACGATCAATCCCACTATTCGTTGGTAAAAGAGTAGCCCAAGAGTTGGCGGTGGGTGATGATGACTAGCTGCTTTCCCTCTAGTCTTACACTGCTAAATTAGGGTGGCTAGCGCAGATAACCCTCGTGGAGCTTTGCGCGAAATTCATAACAAACAAACAAACAAACCCTGAATACAATTTAACGTGTGAAGCAACAAATAATGAAATATGTAAAGCAACAGATAAGTTAATGTGTGAAACGATAAATAATTTAATGTGTAAAGCAACAGATAAGTTAATCTGTGAAACAAAAGGAATAAATTACGTGTGAAAAAACAAATAGTTGTATGCGTGAACCAAAAATAAATGTATCAGTCATTCTGTAATTTAGGTGTGAGAACATCTAAATTGCTTCTGCTTGTGCCCTTCAAATTCGTTAAATTACCACAGAGAAGTTCATCCAGTACATGCTAACAAAACGTGCTAGTTAAAGCAGAACAAGTCAATGTATTTTTTCATTTTTTGAGAAATTAAATGGTATTGTTATTTTGAATAGACAACTGAATTGAAATTAAATTAAGTCAAAATTTTGGCAGGTTCGCGGAAATGAACTATAATTAGTTACAATACTACTAGAGTTCAGTTTCACACCAACATTGTAATAAAGCCCTGTGTTAATTCACGTTGTGTGTTTGTGTATTTGTTTGTTCATGAACTTCTCCCACAGTTTTGGAGCTACTACGACCAAACTGGGCAGGTGTATTCGTGGTAGCTCGGGGTGTCTTTAGAATATGGTTTACCCCCAATCCAGGGGCGTTTAAAATTTTATAAATATGGTTTAGCCCCCCTTTTAAGGGCGTTTAAAACTTTATAAATATGGTTTAGCCCCCCTTTTAAGGGCGTTTAAAACTTTATAAATAAGGTTTACTCCCCCCCTTCCAAGGACGTTTAAAACTCGGTGTGAAGGTTGCCCAGTCATGATAAGGTCCAGGAGTTAGTGTTCAGAATCTAGAATCGAATTTTGTGTTCCTGCTCCCTCCCCCTAAGGATTCCGGGGACGTCCAATTTCAAATTGTGTTCGTACTCCAACTCATAAACTAGGAGGTGTCCTAATGAGATTCTATTTCGAGTACGAACCTCCTTAAGGTAGCTATAGACCCCCTCTACAAAAGTGGGTTTTCGGGTACGAACTTTCCTTAGAATAGAAGTATGAGTAATTGAGATAAAAAGTGGGCTTAATGGGTATACTGGAACCTCTGTGATTCATGATGAGGCCTTCGAACCCCGTAGCTGGAGCACGATTATTCTATGCTAATAATATTAACTCTCAACTGGTTGGGTAGGGTCACGATGACCAACGTCAATTTTTCAAGTCACTATTCCAACTCAGCTAGTGCTGCTCGCTACCTGATATTTTCCGTAGTATATCCTCAATCAGTTCTTGATTGTTGAGCAAAGCAAATGTGCGTTCGTACTTCTCTTTCTTACTTTTGTAATCGTTCGTTTGTCGTGGGTCAGCCCCACCGTACTATGAAGATAAAATTTTTGAAATTTATTACACATGGGTCATTTTCATTCACCCTACCACTTATGATACAAATATTTTACCTCACCAGTTGGGAGTTAAAAATGAATTCGTGGTTTATAAATGCTCAACAGCGAAATCATTTGTTCGTTATCAGAAATGATTCGATACGCTTACATTGAGTTTATTGTGATGGTTATAGACAACTAACTCTAGAAGGCACATTTATCCTCGTTCCCGGTGCATTTCGGTTTGTTATAAATTATTATAATTATTAGTAAGGAATATCTGTATTTTTCAACCATTCAGTAAAAAATATTATTCTTTTACTGCCTTTAACAAAATTCCGTAGTTTTCCTCAACCTACTCAGCATTCAAGAAATGGGTGAATTATTCAACCTTTCACACATTCTACAAAACAAACATTTTATACGTCCTGAATAATCTCGTGTTCTGTTTTATTTCAGTTAATCTTGATTGGAGGATCAAATCTGGTTGCGTCAACTTTGGCTCAAAATGGAGAAGTGTACGTCATCAATGGCTTGATCTACCCAATTCCGGGATTGGATATCTTCACCGAACTAAAGGAACACTCCAATCTCAGCCAGCTATTGTCCTTAATCGTGAAATCTGGACTACAAGAAACCCTTCACAGTAAGATATTTTTTTGAAGGAGAAATAAAATATAGTTCGCTGAAGAAATTCTGCATCATTTATGTTTAAACATTATTTTACATTTCATGTTCGGTGAATTTTGCAAAGAATGTAATGTTACCTGTGATCAGTTTTAGGCTTAAAATGAAATAAGAAATGATCATTAACATGCATGTATTTGCAAATAATTACAGAGCTCCAGGTAAGTATGTGACAAACATCTGCAAGAAATCGAGTGTTTCAATAGCTCAGTAATTCAGTTTGTGTACATGAACATCCTGGATACTCTTTGTAATCCCTTTCATTGGATGCATGGATCCGAAGATTTGAAATTACAATTTATACATTTCATTTTTAGGAAATGGACCCTACACTGTATTTGCCCCAACAGACGCAGCTTTTGAAGCACTTCCAAAAAGTGTTTTGCAAGACTTGTTGTCCAATCCAGACGCTTTACAAGGTAAGACTCTTCAGCCAGTAAATATTGTATTCTTATATTGAGTATACTTCAAACATATTTTATACTAGTCAGAAAACAACGCTATATAAAAAAAATATTAATTTACGTAACACAAAATAGCTAATATCAGGTTGAATGATATTTTGGCGTAATAATAATAGCTTGTCTTGGCGTGGTATACAATACGTAAAATATCGGAACGTGTCATGTTCGTTTGTTGCGCATTCGTTGAGGAGTGTGATTTGCTACTGATTCATAAACTTCGGCAGATGAATAAATTGGTGAATGCTAAGTTCAAGTTCAAGCTCAAACATAATTAACCCAGTAGGCTGTTGCATTATCGTCTTGGCACAATCCTTGTTCAACGGGCTGGGAACGCATCTTTGTGAAGTAAGAAGTACACTCCATTTGTTATTCATTCTTCTAAAAGACCAAAGGATAGTCCTGCATCAAGAATGTTACCCACACCATTACTTCACTTCCAGTAATTTGCACTGTAGAAGCAAATTCGAGAGTTTCTTATAGTTTTGCACACCTATTTACTCTAATATCAATGAAGAAGAGGATGAAACGCTAGTCATCAGACCAGTTAGCACACTTCTAGTAATTTTGTTCTCCGTAGCTTAAAGTGTAATCTTAACCGAAGTTAACATTTTATGTTTCCACTGTAATAAGCACTTTTGTACTTGTTCTCGGCCATCATATGATCATTTCTGTAATGTTTTTTACATGGTAATATAGAGATAGTCAAATTTTGACAACTATTAAAAGGATCGGTTAAACTGGGATATAGTCTGATGTCTGCTGCATTTAAGAAGTCAGTTTACAGTTTCTCCTAGTAGCAAAAGTATTCAGTTCTAATTGCCATTGATATCAGATTCGGGTTGCCAATGTTCTTGAAAATCCAGACAAAAAAAAAGGTTTCCTATAATGAACTCTCAGATAAACGTTAACTTATTATCATGACCCTATCAAAATGCGAAAGGTCCCTACACTCTTGCCCTTTTTTCTTTCCTTTTTCTACAGTCTAAGGATAGTATAACAGGATCTCTGCATTTTATGCCTCAAGCAGTCACTCGACACATCACATAATAACACTGTTTCTGCTTATACACATAAATGGATTATTCTACAAATGTATTTTGAGAATCAATATAAAGTGGTCAGTGAGGGAACACTTGTGTTAACTTCAACTAACATTGATTTATGGGAATTGAAAGTTACATCTTTAATATCAATATTATATATTATCAGTTATTTATATTATTCGTTTTTACTAATAATTGTACAAAACTTTACAAACAAAATGTCAGTAGAATAATATCATATTTTGTTCTTTCCAGAACTAATAATGAATCATGTTGTAGAGGGCGTTCACTATGAGAAAGAGTTCACCAGTGGTTTCAATATCCCGACGTCTCGTGGCAAGCAGCTGCAGTTTTTCGTGACATCAGGTTAGGGATTAAAAATGAAGATATATTGTGAATACTTACAAACCCATAAGTTTATATTAATTTGTTTAAATATAAAAACCAAAACCTCTAGAAGAGTGTTACGTTATCACAGATATTTTATCTATATTTGTTACATTAAATTCAGATGGAGTTTACAGAGTCAACGACGCCAACATACAGGAATCTGACATCTCTACTGGAAATGGTGTCATACACGTGATAGACCGTGTTCTTTTCGCGCCACCAGTAACTCAGCCGGGTCCTGGAACACCAGATGATAGTCAAGTACAACAACAACCCCAACTTCCTGAAAAACCTCTATCTGGTCAGTCAAATCTCCCAACAACTGGTCCTTCTTCTGAACAGGAACATCCCCAACCAGATCATGAAGTATCAACTTCTGGTCAGCCAGAGAAACCACCATCTCAGGAAGTCTTTGTAAGAATCGATAGTGGCCAAGTACCTTCTCCACCAAGACTGGAAGTTGAAGGTGGTCTTCCACCAACAAATACAATCCTTCAGGTCATTAAGATGCCTGGTCTCAATGTTCAAGGCCAATCAGTTGGTCTCACCATCTTTTACGAACTCCTTCAAACATCGGGTTTGCTTGACATGCTGAGTGAAAAAGGTAAAAAAAAATTAAATTATTAAATTTCTTCCACTAAGTTTTTGTTGTTGCTGCTACCGTGGGGTTTTAAACGATGCAAAATTATGTTATACGTTAATATGGTGAATTAGAATTTGATAGTTTAATTGAATTAATATATGTGTGTTAGAAATCTATATATAGATATGAATCCGTCTGTCCGCAAAGCCCCTCCTACAGTTTAAGTCCGATTTGGATGAAACTTTGAATGAATTTTCAATTGGGTCTCTTATAAAAAGTTTTATTTTGTGCATGTGTCTATTTTGTTAAAGAAATATGTCAATAACAGCTTTATATCGCACCAAAAAATTAATATTATAAAATAGACCCTCGCTCAAATTTAAATAATAATAAGACCTTATTTTATAACATTTTTTCCTAAATCTCTTCCATAATGAAGAAATTGTACTTCTTCCAAATAAATAATGTACATTTTTTTTGTACAATTATTATTATGAACGAAATTAATTTATTTAATAAAACTTCCAAAACTGTGGTAATGTGAGTTTAATGCAGAATTTCAAAGTGAGTCCTCCTAGTGGAGAATCATGGTGATATTTTAGAAGGAATACGTCTTTTTTCTTCTGGAGAATCCAACCGTACACTATGAATTGAATTGTTCTGTGACCGAAAGAATCGCAAGTGCTTTGTATAACTTGCCCCTCAGTGGCACAGCGGTATGTCTGCGGACCTACAACGCTAGAAACCGGGTTTCGATACCTGTGGAGGGCGGAGCACAGATAGCCCATTGTGTAGCTTTGTGCTT
>NW_013666402.1:137808-147066 GCF_000517525.1 Limulus polyphemus
ATGTCTGCGGACCTACAACGCTAGAAACCGGGTTTCGATACCTGTGGAGGGCGGAGCACAGATAGCCCATTGTGTAGCTTTGTGCTTAACATTAAACAAACAAACAAATTGTATAACTTTGCAAAAATTTTGTAGTAACTCGATCTTCGTAAGTTACACAAGTATTTTTGTATTTCAGTATGATTATAAAGTGATCAAAAACATAAAAAATCACGATAACCAAAAAAAGTAACTTATCATGGAAAAAGTCTGAAATTTTGAGAAACAAAAAATAAAACGTTAGGATGCAAGTTACAGGAAGAAAGAAACAGGTTTGTTCAACAAGTTGAGGCAAGATGCAGCGAGAAAACGCCGGGAACAAACCCGAAATACAGTAGCACATCAAACTGCTCGCCAACATATAGTTAGAAGAAGTCAGAAGCAATTTTGTAACAGAGAAGCACGTCCTTCAGCTCACCAAGATCCTGACCAAACGACCCCCCTTAGAGCGGCGTTTCAGCTAGTATTGCCATAATTTAATCATGATATTTTTACACAAAGGGTCTCGACTAGTATTGCTATAATCTAATCATGGTATTTTTACACGAAGGGTCTCGATTAGTATTGCTATAATCTAATCATGGTATTTTTACACGAAGGGTCTCGATTAGTATTGCTATAATCTAATCATGATATTTTTACACGAAGGGTCTCGACTAGTATTGCTATAATCTAATCATGATATTTTTACACAAAAGGTCTCGACTAGTATTGCTATAATCTAATCATGATATTTTTACACAAAGGGTCTCGATTAGTATTGCTATAATCTAATCATGATATTTTTACACAAAGGGTCTCGACTAGTATTGCTATAATCTAATCATGATATTTTTACACAAAGGGTCTCGATTAGTATTGCTATAATCTAATCATGGTATTTTTACACGAAGGGTCTCGACTAGTATTGCTATAATCTAATCATGATATTTTTACACAAAGGGGTCTCGATCCAACTTATTTTCAGGGATTATACTGCTGTGGAAGTTCAAGTATACTTAAGAAGGTATGGTAACGTAATTTTTGTGGAAATATAACTAGTTTACATATAGCAAATAAACGATAAATTTTTCGTGGTATATTCTTTGCTAATACCCTGGTTTGATAAATCAGTCGTTTAAACTTACCTACAGAAAATTAAAAAAATATATTTATAATTTCCATTATATTTCTTTATCTTTTAAAAGGACCTTTCACTGTGTTCATCCCAACTGACGATGCCTTTGCTAACCTTCCTGCTGGAGTTTTGGAGGAACTCCGAAATAATCCAGAGTCACTGCGACGTGTACTTCTCTGCCACGTAGTTAATCGTTCTTTAAACAGACAAACTCTACAGAACAACATGATTGTTGAAACCAATAATGGCCGTCGGCTTTTTGTTAACGTTCTTAATGGCGGAAAGGTATGAATTTTAAACTAATAACATTCTTATTATAGGTGTTTTCTCTATTTACTTTGTATATATTACATTTGACAATTAAAACCGTTAATAGCACATTTTTTGTATTATTTACTAGTTTTATATATAATTGTCAAATCACGTTTTAATTCAGTTGCGAAAAGTTGTTGTAAGCTACACAAACTACTGTAAACTGAGATGTTAAAATGAACTAGGCTATTGAAACCCAAATACAAGAACAAAACAGTTCTGCTAAAACGTTTTTAATGGAGACAAGTCTGTATATTACGACTTACAAAGATAATGGCATGGAGGAAAGTGTTATCCCCCCCCCCCATTATTTTACAACCAACCTAATAATACGTGTATCTTATTGCTGGTTGGATGTTAACCCCCGAAGGATGAGTTACTCTTAACACTCCCGGTTACCTACAGTTATCAATCTGCATTTTTCTATTATCTAAACATTGGTTTTCTGACGACAGAATGAGATAGTTGAAAACGGAAAAGATGGAAGCTTATTGGTAAGCTCTTCTGCTCGTTCCTAAAGTCATCCGATGGGACAGCGGTAAGTTTCCAGGCGTACAAAACTAAAAACCGAGGTTCAATTTCCTGCGGTGGACATAGCAGATAGCCCAATGTGGCTTTGTTCTAAAAGACAATCAAACAAACAATCATTATCCCAACAACGATCATAGATATCTTTATCTTGAACAGTTTCATTAAACTCGCGCTTTAAACATGCTTTTGTTATTTGCAATGTGTGTAATACGTTTTCCCAAAAGTTTAGAAAAAACTACCTTTACACTCCAGATAAATATAAAATAATATATTTTTATTTCAACCAACGTTTCGCCTTTGCGGCTTCATCGGGGTTAATATACACAACTGTTTGATTGTAGAATATTCGTTAAATTATTAATATTCTGCATATGTTATTCCCAGAAAACTAAAGAAACATCGTTAAAGAATGTTTCAATGTTGTTGTTTTTTTTTAGCTGATCTTGATTGGAGGATCCAAACTGACTGCTTCGACGTCGGTTCAAAACGGTGATGTCTACGTCATTAATGACTTGATCTACCCAATTCCGGGATTGGATATCTTCACGGAACTAAAGGAACACCCCAATCTGAGCCAGCTGATGTCCTTAATCTTGACATCTGGGCTTCAAGAAACTCTTCTTGGTAAGATTCCCTTGCTGGTTTATTCACTTATTTAGCTATTGGAATAAAACAAAAATTAGTTGATTTCCAAACTTAGAATTATTTCAACATATATATATTCACATTAAATGGGTTTTCAAATGTACGGTATAATATTATCTTCAGTTATTTCGGTGATATTGTAGTTGAACGCAAAACAAGAATAAACTTATATATGCAGCCATTGTGTTTCAAAGCTCTTCACCAAACAGTAATTAAATTATTACTTTTAGCTTCTTCAATAATTAAGTGGGCTATCTGTGCTGTGTTCACCACGAGCATTTTTTAGCCTTATAAGTCCGCAGACTTACCGCTGTACCACTGGGGGTGGGGGTGGGGGGGGTGCAGTTCATGTATGTCTAGAAAATGAAAGAGTGAAACTTAGGAACTTAGCATGTAACCAAAAGTTAGTGTAATGCTTGTTTGTTTGTTTCTTTACAGCTACACCATGGGCTATCTGTTCTATGCCCACTACCATGCCCAGAATTTTCAGCGTTATAAGCCTTCAGACTTACCGCTGTGTATCTGGAGGGCTTAGTATTATTGAATAAAAGAATGCGAAAGCCCCGAATTCTTTAGTTTATCACGTATAAAAAAGCTTAGTTTCTGTTTAATTAAATTATATTACATTTCTATTACAGGAAATGGGCCCTATACCATATTTGCACCAACAGATACAGCCTTTGCAGCAGTTCCAGACAGTGTTTTGCAGGAATTGATGTCCAATCCAGATGCCTTACAAGGTAAGACTGTTTAAACGGTAGGTGTATACTGGAAATCTTATAAACATCTATTTGTAAGAGTCGAGAAAAATCAAGTTATTTGAAACGAAACTGCTTGAGGAGAAATATAGTTAACGTGATAAAAGCATCCATTTGTACTAAATTCTACAATTCTGAATTTCCAGAGATTGAAATTTATGCATTTGATCTGAAAAACATGCAATGTTAATACAAGTGCGAGAATTGTTGAATCTAATAACGTTTTTGTTTTCTTCGATATTTCAGACGTATTCACTAATAATGTATCAGAAGAGTAACAATAATATTTTTGGTTATTTTCAGAACTTATAATGAATCATGTTGTAGAGGGCGTTCACTATAAGAAAGAGTTCACCAGTGGCTTTATTCTCCCGACATCTCGTGGCAAGCAGCTGCAGTTTATTCTGCCACCAGGTTAGGGATTAAATATTAAGATATATTAATGAATATTTACAAACCAATAAACCTTTTTTTAAAAGATATATAAAAATAAAACCACCATAAATGTGTTACTTTGTCACACATATATTCAATATTAGTCACTTAAACTTTCAGATGGAGTTTACAGAGTCAACGACGCCAACATACAGGAATTCGACATCTCTACTGGAAATGGTGTCATACACGTGATAGACCATGTTCTTTTCGCGCCACCAGTAACTCAGCCGGGTCCTGGAACATCAGATGATAGTCAAGTACAACAACAACCCCAACTTCCTGAAAAACCTCTATCTGGTCAGTCAAATCTCCCAACAACCGGTCCTTCTTCTGAACAGGAACATCCCCAACCAGGTCATGAAGTATCAACTTCTGGTCAGCCAGAGAAACCACCATCTCAGGAAGTCTTTGTAAGAATCGATAGTGGTCAAGTACCTTCTCCACCAAGACTGGAAGTTGAAGGTGGTCCTTCTCAAAGAAATAAAATCCTTCAGATCATTAAGATGCCTGGTCTCAATATTCAAGGCAAATTAGTTGGTCTCAGCATCTTTTACGAACTCCTTGAAACATCGGGTTTACTAGACTTGCTTAGGGAGGAAGGTAAACGATATGCTTTTGATAAATAATTTTCTGACTCTTTCAAGAAAATTGTTTGTTATCTTATAAAGTATATAGATTACCACAGTTATGCTTAAGAAGGATGCCAGTAGATTATTTTTTTCAAAATGGTGACGTAAAAAAATAAAGTTATAGCTATATAATTTTATACTTTAGAAAGCGAAGTATAGATTCAACAGGATTTAAGGGAAAATGTACTGTGGGAGTTCAAGCGCAATTTCATGAAAAATTGAAAAAAAAACAATAATGATTTATTTGCTTATGTAATCCTATAAATAATACTGAAGAAGACTAAGTGCTTTAGGAATTTTTTTTTAATAAAAACACTTCTTATTGGTAGGTCCTTTCACTGTGCTCGTCCCAACTGATGATGCTTTTGTTAACCTTCCTGATGGAGTTTTGGAGGAACTCAGGGATAACCCAGAGTTACTGCGGCGAGTACTTCTAACCCATATTTTAGGCCTTTCTCTCAACCCTCAAACCCTTCAGAACAACATGGTTATAGAAACTAATAATGGTCTCCAGTTATTTATTAAGGTTTTGAATGATGCAAAGGTATGTTTTTGGAAATCACAAAAAAAGTCTTAGCTGTCAAGTGTAAGAAAATTTAATTATATGCCAGTTACTACTTGCATAGCATTTTTACCATTGGCAAATATATTGCACTCCAAAATCAAAGTAGTTCATGGAAATAAAATGTTAAGGCTGTTTGCACTCTAATACGCTGTTTTGAATACATAAATCACATTAAAATTGGTTTTAAATTTTGTTGTTTGTGGTTAAGCACAAAGCTACACAAAAGGCTATCTGTACTGCACTCACCACGGGTATCAACGCCCGGTTTTAGCATTATAAGCCTTCAGATTTATCGCTGAACCAATGGGGGCTTTTAAATTTCTTATAAAACAAGAAAAAGTCTTATAAGGTGGTACTTTCCTGCACCTGTAATTAGTTCCAAAAATAATCATGTTCGCCATGTATTATGTGCAATCAATTACAGAACTGCAATTAATTCCGGAGATCATCATGCTCAGCGTACTACCTTAATTGTAGCCACTTTGATACAATGTTTATCATTTTGTCGTCGTTTTTAATTCCATAATATACCATGTCCGTCATCAATGTCTGTAGTTAATTCCAGATAATGTTTATTAGATTGTCGTTGTTGTAAGTTCAGAAATGTTCATGTTCGACATATTATAAATATTATATTTCAAGTTATCCCATTATAAAAGAAAAATGGAGAAAAAATATTTTCGTAACTTGTGCATATAATCTTATCACTTTTTGTAAAGCACTGAGGGTTTCGTGGTTTGTGCACCGCTACCGCAAAAGAAAAGAAAATGGCACTCCAGGCTTTGGGGTCGTGAGTGCGATATAAGAGTGACAATCAAGTCGGTCGCGGGTTCTAATCCCCGTCCCATCAAACATGCTCGCCTTTTCAGCCGTGGGGGCGTTATAATGTAACGATCAATCCCACTATTCGTTGGTAAAAGAGTAAACCAATAGTTGGCGGCGGGTGGTGATGACTAGCTGCCTTCCCTCTAGTCTTATACTGCTAAATTAGGGACGGCTAGCGCAGATAGCCCTCGTGTAGCTTTGCGCGAAATTCAAAAAACAAACAAGCAGTCTTATTTGTTCAGTAGTCCAGTGGAAAGAATTTCAATTCTTTTGTCGTTTCGTTTTAGAAAATCTTAATAGGAGGAGCCAAATTAATTGCATCAACAGTTGCACAAAACGGCTACGTCTACGTTATCAACAATGTTATCTATCCTGTACCTGATGTAGATATCTTTGCAGTTATTAAAATCCGCCCCAACTTTAGCCAACTGTTGAATTTAATTGAAACATCAGGACTAGAAGAAACACTTCATGGTAAGTTTATTTTTTCTTTGCTGGATAAGTTTCCTTGAATGTTTCAATTGTGTAAGACATTGTGACGTACTTAAAGATGACTTTTATGATGAATGGCATGTTGATCTGTTTTTGGTAAAGTCTAACGTGATTTAATAACCAATCAGTGACACAGTCAGTGACCAAATTAGCAAGATTTAGATTATTAGGAAAATATTTAATGTCTTTTAATAAATTGATATTAACAATTAACTTTTGATCAAACAAGCTATTTACATAGATGAGAGCTAAAATTAACCCAGTAATGGATATAAATCTAACGTTCTAACTTAAAATTATTAGAATATATCTTTCCATCATTGCAGTGCCCTCGCTGTTAACGATATTGTCGACTACTGTTGTTCGGACTACTCAAGAGATTTAGGTTAATTCTAAATCCATGCACCTGAAGAGTTAATTTTATTCAAGGAATAACGTGTCTACTAACTATGAACGACTTTTCGTTCAAGGAATAACGTGTCTACTAACTGTGAACGTATTTTCGTTCCAGAAATAGTGAGTCTACTAACTGTGAACGTAT
This sequence comes from Limulus polyphemus, assembly GCF_000517525.1. NCBI lineage: Eukaryota > Metazoa > Arthropoda > Merostomata > Xiphosura > Limulidae > Limulus > Limulus polyphemus. Next base: position 144,701 of record NW_013666402.1, read on the forward strand.
TTTCGTTCCAGGAATAGTGAGTCTACTAAGAGTGAACGTATTTTCGTTCCAGGGATAATGAGTCTACTAACTGAACGTGTTTTTGTTCAAGGAATAATGTGCCTACTAACTATGACCGTATTTTCGTTCAAGGAATAACGTGTCTACTAAGTGTGAATGTATTTTCGTTCCAGGAAATGGATCTTTCACATTCTTTGCACCGACAAATGAAGCATTTGCGGCAATCCCACAAGATGTGCTACAGAATTTATCATCTGATTCAAAAGCCTTGCGAGGTATAACCTTTTTTTCTGTTCTAGCATGAGTGGAATCATAACACAATCATAAATGTTAAACAAAACTTAGCTGTATAATGTAATATTAACTTGATTATTGATACTTAGGATTTCGATGTCTTGGAGTAAAATGAAAATACTAATTCTTTACTTTCATAAGAGTTTCCCTGTGTTTTATAGATTTTAGGTTTTCCTTCGGAAAGATGTTTTACTTATGCAACTGGATTACACCCGAATAATACAATCATTACTTTCAAATACTAAAATGTATAATTTAGATATCTATAGTACCAGGTGAATTGATGTCTACCATTAAATTTATTAATTAGTAATAACTACGCTTTCCAAATGTGCTAGGAATTGTACGTGAAGACTTACACTTGTCAGTTCTGCTTGGTAATATTGCAGAGGCTAGTTATTTATTGTTAATTGTAATTATTATTGTAGAATTTTAGCAATATCGTGCCAGAAAGTGTACCTAAAACGTTAGTCAGTAGTAATTATATGTGAACCGAAGATAAAGAAAGCAACGACGTCAAACTAAGAAAACACAAGATTAACTAAACCATGTTAATTTACTATCGACTTCAAGGCTTGAAATAATAGTTTATTAACAGTTACTGATATTATATTATCTTGTCAACTTTATATAACAATAATCTTTTAATACCTATAATCGGGCGAGAGTAAGTTATTTAAAAAAAGGTTATTTTCTCATATTTCCAGAGGTACTACTAAATCACGTGGTAGATGGCGTTCATTATAAAAAGGAATTTATCAGCAACTATGAACTCCAAACTTCTCGTGGTAAACCATTACGATTTTTGGTGGCATCAGGTCAGTTATGAATACAAATGTCGAATTTGTGTGCGTGAGTGTGTGTGAAATATATTCACTCTTCTTCTACGTTCCGTAAACAAGAAAGGAACAAACTGAAAGTACAACATTCACCCTAAGAGTTAATGAAGTGTTTAAAAACTAGCAGACATAGGGGATGACGTAGGGTTCAGATCCGAACGACGATCTTCCCTACGTTGCTTTTTTTTGGGGGGGGGCTAAGGGTATATGACAAGTTGGGTGACAATTGGGCTAGTGGTTCTCCATAAAGGGACACAAGACTTGGGGATATGGGAGTGACATAAATGGGGATCAGATCCAATCACCAGCCCTTCTAAGCCACTCCTAAAAAAGCCATAATATTATATGCCAAGTTTGGTGACAAGCGCTCCAGTGGTTCGCAAGTTTTTATAAGCGGACACAAACACGTTAAAGTTTTTCTTTGATTTGCCGGTTTATTATTACAACAATAGTTTAGTAACTGTTAAGAACACACTTAGTTGAAGGTGTTCATTCAGTATTGTGTGTAAAATTTCAGAATTTATATTGTTTCAGTAAAAGATAATAGCATCTCATATTTATATAAAAATATCTTCGATCTTGTTAAGAAACGTTAAATCTTTATTGGGGATACAAGTGATTGAGCTAAATTCACATAATCATATTCCCCTTGTTTACCGTATTACATAAGTCTACTTTAACTTTCAGATGGTTCAGTTAAAGTTAACGACGCCAATATCGTCGAATACGACATTTCAACGGGAAATGGAGTCATCCATTTCATTGATCACGTTCTTTTCACACCACAATCATCACCCGAGGTTGGTGTTAGAACACTTGTGGTTAGTCAAGAACAACGTCCATTATCACCGCAAGAATCCGTAACACCTAATACTGATCGAACAACTCACCCTTCAACTACTGGCCAGTCACAACATCCAGGACCTATAGAAGGTTCTGTAAGTCCTCATGGTGGTCCAGTCCCCTCTTTACCTGAACTCAAGGCGGGAGGTGTTACTATTCCTTCAACCAAAAACACCATCGTTCAGATTATTGAAATGCCCGATCTTGATGTTCAAGACCAGCCAGTTAGCCTGTCCAACTTTAATGACTTGATTCAAGTGTCGGGTCTGACAAACTTGATAAATCAACAAAGTACGTATTTTAGTTTTATTATTAATTTTGGAACATTATGATTAAAATATTATTTACGTAGTATATATATATATATATATATATATATATATATATATA
>NW_013666402.1:147975-152147 GCF_000517525.1 Limulus polyphemus
GACCGTTTTGTTAAATAAAAAAAGTTTTCTTTTCAAAAAAACAGAACCTTTCACTGTACTCGTTCCAACTGATGACGCTTTTTCGAGACTTCCCGAGGGACTTGTGAAGGAACTCAAAAATAACACTGAGCTTCTGCAGCGCGTACTTCTCTTCCATATCATAAACTTCTCCATCAACCCACAGAGCCTTCAAAATAACATGGTTATAGAGACAAACAACGGCCGCCGGATATTTATTAATGTTCTCGACGGTGGAAAGGTAGAGAGATAGGAAAAATTCAATTTTAAAATCTCAAAATCCATTTTACAAGTTTTGTTACTTGCTTTTTAATATTTCGTTCTTCAGATTTCTAAAGATGATAAACAGTCTCTCAAACTGAAGATATTAATCTATGAAACGATTATTTCAGAGGATACATTAATACACAGCGATTTTCTTCTCAAATATTACCTCAATCCGTTAATCTAGTTTAAATAAATAATGCTTAACTTATGTATTTAATGTTCTCAAGTATGTTAGACCAAACATGGCTTATATACCTTGAAAGTCATTGGATAGATTACGTAAGTGTGAATTATGTCTAAATTTTTTCATACCGTTTAAACAAAGCAATGTTGGATTATGCCTCGAATGTTATCATATCATTTCGATAAAGCAAGGTTGGATTATGTCTTGAATGTTATCATAAAATGTAGACAAAGTAAAATTTAATAATGTTTTGCATGTTATTACACCAGTTGAACAAATAAAGGTTTAATAATGTCTTGTATGTTATTACACCAGTTAAACAAAGTAAAGTTTAATCTAATAAAAAACACCGTTTTGTTCAACTTGGGGCATGACGTTAGGCAAAACAAAATACGCGACCTGGTTAACTAATGAATGAATATTTGCTGTAAAATTTTTATCAATGCTATAAGTGTAGCTACAAGTTTGGCTGCCAATTTTGATTTCATTCCTTTAAGTCGAATGTTCAATTATTTTTGGCTGCACCTTTTTTTTCACAACTAAGGTGTTTTTTATATTAAATATCATGATTTTTTGTCAATACACACCAACAAGTAAGAAAGTGACACTCGATAGTAACCAACATTAGCGTTTGGATCGCAACCCTATTATTCGGAACAAACCTATACTTTACAGAACCAACCAGATTCTTCAAAATATATGGTGGTAGTTTCCTCTTTAAAACAGTGTTAATATACTTCGTTTTTAGTAACACCATGGAAACTCGATTAATAGTTTCTTGTTATCATCCGTATGCACTCGGTACAGTCGTATCAAGCACCATTATTTACGATAATTGCTTAAGCTAATAATATATCAATAGAGTTAGAGTGATATATCATTATTATATCACATATTTAGAGTTAGAGTGATATATCATTATTATATCACATATTTAGAGTTAGAGTGATATATCATTATTATATCACATATTTAGAGTTAGAGTGATATATCATTTTATATCACATATTTAGAGTTAGAGTGATACATCATTATTATATCACATATTTAGAGTTAAAGTGATATATCATTATTATATCACATATTTAGAGTTAGAGTGATACATCATTATTATATCACATATTTAGAGTTAGAGTGATATATCATTATTGTATTTTCCTGCAGAACGTCTTGGTTGAAGGATCAAAGGTAATAGCTTCAACACCAGCCCTAAATGGTTACATTTACATTATCACTGGATTCAACTACCCATTGCCATCGGTTGATATATTCACAGAACTTAAAAGCCACCCCAGCCTAGCTCGGTTAGCAACATCAATTGTGCGGGCAGGACTAGAAGAAACACTTACTGGTAAGCTTGGTATCGTAAGATATGAATTATAGAAGATATACTTGGAATTCATTATAATTTTCTACGAAGAACTAATACTTGACGAGTCAATGCCACTCTTATTTATATTCCAACTTGACGATTTAACGACATTATGTTTAATTTTAATCTTTTTATTTGTTTATTTCATCAGTTATAGTCACAAGTCAATAATTAATATTGTTCATATCAAATGCCCCTAGAGGAGTTAAATGGTCAGACTCAGACGACTATCAAATAACATTGAATCGAACAGACTGAAACAAACTTACGAAATAAAATATCAGTTAAAGTGTCCCCACAGACTGCGTAAACCAAACGTTGGTTCATAAGATGATGTGAACACTTAACAAATTACACTTTAATCGTTTTAGAACTTTGTGTAAATTAAAGTATGATTATGATATAACATTTAAACGTTGAGATTCCCTTGTTGTTGTTTTTATAACGTTTCGGAACTCGAATTAAAGAAATGCTTATAAGTAACTTGAACTGGTAATTTTTTGTTCTTTACTGAAAATCAGGAGAAAACCTGGTGTCTTCTAAAAAAAGTTGTAAGTAGAGTAAATTTAACAGCGTTTGTGTGTACCATTCATACTGGAAAGTTGTAAATACAGTAAAATCAACAGCGTTTATGTATACAATTACTGCTGGAAAGTCATAAGTAGAATAAATTCACTCATAAGTAACTTGAACTTGTAATTTTTTGTTCTTTACTGAAAAAGAGAAGAAAAGCTGGTGTCTTTCCTTTCTAAAAAAAGTTGTAAGTACAGTAAATTCAACAGCGTTTATGTATACAATTACTGCTGGAAAGTCATAAATAGAATAAATTCAATATTGTTTTATATATATCTTTATTAGTGGAAAGTAATTTTGTTGTTGCTGTAACTAACACTACGAGGAATCTAATCATAATAAAGAGCAAATAGATAATGATGAAGAAAGTTTACAGAATACAGCTGAAGTAAGAAGATGTTATTATGAAATGTGCTTTATTGTTTAACGAGAAACAGCTTGCTTAGCTTACTTCTTATCCATTTATGATAAAGGTGACATCAGGCATTATTAGCCAATACTCAGATGGGTAGTTGAAGAAATCAGGCATTATTAGCCAATACTCAAATGGGTAGTTGAAGAAATCAGGCATTATTATCCAATACTCAGATGGGTAGTTGAAGAAATCAGGCATTATTAGCCAATACTCAGATGGGTAATTGCAGAAATCAGGCATTATTAGCCAATACTCAGATGGGTAGTTAAAGAAATCGGGCATTGTTAGCCAATACTCAGATGGGTAGTTGAAGAAATAAGGCATTGTTAGCCAATACTCAGATTGGTACTTGAAGAAATTAGTTTGATTTAATACATTCGAGAAATAAAATGTATCATATTTTATAACAATTCAGTATCGAAAGCGGCACGAGGAATATAAACGTTGTAAAGCATTGAAGAAAGGTTTGTAGCTAAATTGGAAAAACAAATTATGTCTAGATGTGAAAGTAATACTGATTTCTGCATGATTTTACCTGTGATAGTATTTTGTGATGATTTTTATTGTTATTATTACAGGAAAAAATCTATACACAATTTCTATTGTTAATATCACAGGAGAAAGTCCATATACAGTTTTTGTTAATATGATTACTGTTATTATTAGAGGAGAAAGTCCATACACAATTTTTTGTGACGATGATTATTATTATTATTACAGGGGAAAGTCCATACACAATTTTTTGTGACGATGATTATTGTTATTATTACAGGAGAAAGTCCATACACAATTTTTGCTCCGACAGACGAAGCTTTTGCTGCTCTTCCAGAGAATGATCTACAACAGTTATTGGTTAATCCGGAGGCTTTAAAAGGTAGAATTTAGCTATATATCATACACAGATAACATTAGGTTTAATATAATTAATTTTTATACGTAGATAGCGTTACGTTTAATAAAATTAATCTTTAAAAACTAAACATTAATTACATTTGTTTACTTCATTTTTATTTTCAGAAGTGATACTTAATCATTTGATAGAGGGCGTTCACTACCAAAACGAATTCAAGAACGAATTAACTCTTCCAACAGCTCGAGGACAAAACCTTCGATTTCTTTTGGCCTCAGGTAAGTATCAATTACAATGTTACTTACAAAACGGTTTGTAGATTTTTATTATTCGTTTTTAATTAAGGATAAATATTAACTCTTTGAAAGACTTTCTAAGATAGCCATGTCTCAAGTTCTACGTCTCAAATAAATTGTAATTTGTATGTTAGTTGGAGAATTAATTTATTAATTTCTGTTTTTTGAACGAATGAAACAGTTACAAACTAATATAC
>NW_013666402.1:152858-156932 GCF_000517525.1 Limulus polyphemus
AGACTACCTCCATATCTAGTAACTGCTATGGCATTCTTGAAGGAACAGGATATTTCTAGAAAACAGGTGGCGTGATACTAGTCACGTGACCTCGCTGACGCAACAATGCAAACAATAATAAGTGTGTTTAAAATTTTTGAAACACACACACACGATAAGTTGTAAAGTTTGAAATAATTTAACTTTTTAATCGTATTAATAAAGTGGGCCTGAATGAGCTGTATCAGTGACTATTTTATTTGTTGAATTGGCCTTCTTGTAACTATTTGTCTGATGACAGCTGATAACGATAAATTATGCCTCTTTTGTTCTTGTTGTTGTCATTATTTTTACGCCTATTTCGTGCACACGGCATAACCAGGGGAGGGCACTTGTCCCCCCCCCCCTGGAAATTGAGAAATATAATTCTTTCTTTAGTCATTCATCATATGTATATAATTTTTTATATACAATTCACAATTTCACACTACTTCCCATGAAAAAATGTCTGCGAACCCCCATGTTATTGCAGTATAATATAAAGGCACTCTTATGCAATCATCGTTGTTAATATCTCGTCTCCTGTATGTGAGAAAACTCTGTTTACTTTTCAGATGGGACAGTATCCGTTAATGACGCCAAAGTTATCAAGGCTGACATTTCCACAGGGAATGGCGTCATTCACGTAATTGATCGCCTTCTCGTAACGTCACCGGATGTAGACGTTTTTGATAACCGTTCTCCAGGTACTTAGATTGATTTATTAGTTGTTTTAACACTTTTCTTATGATATGATTTCATAAAAAAAATCCACCAACCTAATTATTCTGTACTAAGAGAGCATCTGAGTAAGTGAGTAAATTAAACACGTGTGAGATCAGTAGACCACTATTTATAGTTTTTAACTATGTTAATCTATATACGTTTGCTCTTTATGTAGTTAAATAATTTATTGAGAACTGAATTATTTTATATAATACTTTAACTTGGGACTACTGTTTATTAGTATGTATTAGGTAGTGGATTTTATTTTCATAAAATGGAAACTTGCCAGTATATTCAAATAGTTTTTTTTCAAACTTTATTTTCTCCAGATTCTGTAAGTGGTTCACAGGCCAAGGCAAACATTGCTGAACTGGCACGTGGAATGGGAGTGGAAACTTTCTTTAGTTGGCTGACAGAAACCGGACTGGACAACGTCATACAAGATGGAGGTGAATTTATAACCCACAAGGGTTACGGGCTGTTACATTAAAGAGATTAGACACACTTATTCCTGAGTAGATAGAGAGTACACCTTTAGAAAAATAACTAACATATATCATCAGTAGAACGACTACACTTTTTTAAAACCACCCTGTACAAAAACTCTTCTTTGCTTAATTCTGTTTTGAAAAATGTTTTCTTGTAAGCAGAAGTATGGTTATTACCTCCGCAACCTAAGTGGACGAAGGTTATGTTTTCACCCCTGTGTGTGTTTGTATGTCAGCAAGATTTCTCGAAAACGGCTGAATGGATGTTGATGAAAGTTGGTATACATTTGGACTATGACTCAACCTAGAAGTTATTTAGTTTTTGGAGGATCGAGGTCAAAGGTCACGAAAAAAACCCCCCAAAAAAACTAACTGTTAACATGGGGACCGATTTTACACATTATTTTTCTCTAAAACTCAGTCAATAATTATCGGATTTTGATGAAACATGGCGGACATGTGTAGAATATTATTCCTCATTGTTCAGTCAAATAATGGTCTGTATCCATTGATAACGACGGACATACGAACATATTTTAGTATTTCTTGAGAGCGCACTCTACTTCTGCTTGTGTTACTTGTAAATTATTTCACGGAATATCCACAACAAATGTCATTCACCTTACTAAAAGCTATTTTATTTCATGCAATATTCACTTGTACATCATGTTGTTGTTTCACACATTTTACACTTTTTGTCAATTTCCTGAAATACGGAGAAGATTAAGCTATATAAAAATACGTTTAACAAAAAATTAAATCCATCTTTAAAAATATTATAATTTACTTTAGTGATCACGTGAACCAGGAACACCGGATATGTTTTGCGAAGTAATCGCGCCTCTTATTTTTGTTATTATTACTTAGTAGTAAACACAATACTTGATTAAAGCGATTAACACCTAAAATCCAGTAATGTATTTCTTATATAGAATGTATAAGTAAGATATCCGACAAAATATTTTACCAACATACGTAGAAAAAAAATGTATAGAGTCATATTTTTGCCGATTAAAACCTGTGGTAAGGTCAACTTTAATCAGAGCTTCTACAAAATTTGTTCTGAACAAATTTCAAGATATTAGGCGGAAGGATTTACTGCAGAGTGTTAACAAACCTCCGCGTAGCCCTACTTTTCTTACAAAGCGGCCGTACATTTCACAAAGAGAACACAAGCCTCCACGTGGCTCTACTTTTTTACATTTGTTGACTAAAGTAAAATAAGGTTATTTTCAGGTTTGATAATCATAGGCAGATTTCAAGGTACTTTTGTTGCTGTTTTTTTTTATCAGTATTGTTTGATCAAAAACTCTAGATTAGAGGTTCCTCGGACCGGTCCAATCTTTGTAAAAGACTTATGAACATTTAGGGATATATAGACCTTTAGAGCTGTGTCCTCATTTATCTGGTTGGTGTGCTGGACTATTAATCCAAGGGTCCAATGTTTGCGATCCAGACTTTGGGACCAAAAGGTGTCGGTGGGTGCTGTTCTTCCTTATCAATTCAAAATTAGGAACAGCTAGTGTAAATAACCTTTGTAACACTCTGCACGAATATCCAAAAGAAAAGAAACTTTGAAGTGGAAGTTATGAAGCTCACTTATTTTGCAATGAAATAGGAAAGAAACAACACTTTTCATCTATTACTAACGCGTGTACAAATGATAAATTCCACGAAAATAGAAACTTTCACAATACTTTGTTGTTGTTTTTTCCTTCATTCCTTTCCTTCTCGGTCTCGTTTTTCTTCTTTCATTTTCAGATGTTTCTGCGGACTGTAAAAATGTGTCTGCAGTCCGCCCAATAGCGATTGGGAACGTCCACTCTATATGTGGGTTGAAGGTGGTTAATCTTTACTATTAACATTTCATTGCCATACTGAAGTTATCTGTTGGGTTCTTGTCATTCAAGAGTTCCTTGTACTAATATACAGTATTAAATTCTACTTCGTACTTATCAGTAATATTAAAATACAAGGAGGACCTGAATCGTACTTCCTTGTTGCTGGCTTTATACAAAAGAGAAAATGTAACAAGTATTTACTAAAATACACCTTAAAGTCCATTTTACTTCAGGTAAGTAATGTCACATGAACAGACAAAACTTTGGCTTGACCAACAACACTGATTGAAAGTGAAGTACCTCGAGTCTGATCAATTGTTCTGGTAACAATGACTGAATTGAAAGTTGATCAGGCTCAAGGTACTTCACCTTCAATTCTGTCACTGTTCCCAGAACAACTGATCAGACTCAAGGTACTTCATTGATCAGACTCAATGTACTTCACCTTCAATTCTGTCACTGTTCCCAGAACAACTGATCAGACTCAAGGTACTTCACTTTCAATTCAGTCATTGTTACCAGAACAATTTGTTCTGGTAACAGTGACTGAATTGAAGGTGAAGTACCTTGAGCCTGATCAATTATTCTGGTAACAAAGACTGATGGATAAAGTAACGTGTTCTGGAAATAAAGAACTGCAAGAACAAGGCGAAACACTTGCCAAATTAAAATATGTTTATTGGTGTATTCGTCAAGGGTGTTTCCCCTTATTTGTTTTCTTCTATATGATAAATAAAGTAAGTCGATTTTGTGTAACAATGCAGCCTAAAATTACATGAACAGTTGGTATGGTATGAACGCATTTTCTAATGGACATCTAATTATGTCCATTACTGGCGTAGTATGATTATATCTAATTATGTCCGTTACTGGCGTAATATGATTATATCTAATTATGTCCGTTACTGGCGTAGTATGTTTGTTTGTTTGTTTGTTTGTTTGTTTTTGGAATTTCGCGCAAAGCTACACGAGGGTCATCTGTGCTAGCCGTCTCTAATTTA
>NW_013666402.1:157932-161608 GCF_000517525.1 Limulus polyphemus
ATATCTAATTATGTCCGTTACTGGCTTAGTATGATTATATCTAATTATGTCCGTTACTGTCGTAGTATGATTATATCTAATTATGTCCGTTACTGGCGTAGTATGATTATATCTAATTATGTCCGTTACTGTCGTAGTATGATTATATCTAATTATGTCCGTTACTGGCGTAGTATGATTATATCTAATTATCTTCGTTACTGGCGTAGTATGATTATATCTAATTATGTCCGTTACTGGCGTAGTGTGATTATATCTAATTATGTCCGTTACTGGCGTAGTGTGATTATATCTAATTATGTCCGTTACTGGCGTAGTGTGATTATATCTAATTATGTCCATTACTGGCGTAGTGTGATTATATCTAATTATGTCCGTTACTGGCGTAGTGTGATTATATCTAATTATGTCCATTACTGGCGTAGTATGATTATATCTAATTATGTCCGTTACTGGCGTAGTATGATTATATCTAATTATGTCCGTTACTGGCGAAGTGTTCCGCTCAATACAGAGTTCGCCAGGCTGCTGGGACACAACAAACATTTTGTGGCGAATGTAGCGTGGTTTAACAACTATTATACGCTACGAAGTTAAATGGGTATCTATTAAAAAGCAGCTATTATATACACTTATTATTCTTCAAAAATCACTAAGGGACTGAATAAAGTACGTAATGTTAAAAACACAATAAGCTTAATATTCGCCGGGTTAGAAAAGGCATATACAATATACTAACAAACGTTGTTGTAACAAAGGGCTTATTCATTTAAGTATTGTCCCAAACCTCAAACTATAGAGATTAGAAATTCTTCATTAAGAAAGGAATTATTTAAGTTTATTAGTTTTTATATTTTGAACAAGACCTGATGAACAATTAGCGTGGCTTCCTTATATATGAATTTCATTCTGTTTTATTTTAATTCTCAGGAGAATACACAGTGTTTGCACCTACAAATGAAGCTGTAGCCTCGCTTCCAGAGACCATTCAAACGTCAGTTCGGGATAACCCAGATCGTCTTCGCCCAATTGTTAAATATCACATATCTCCATCAATAATTCAACCAAACCAGACCCAAAATGAGCAGACTGTGACAACTCTGGCTCAGGACAAAAATATACGGTTCAACTACTATCAGAATGGAAGTGTAAGTTTTATGTTTTGTCATAAGACATGACATCCTCCTAACGTTCTGAAAGTGTATTAAGCCTAATCAGTGTTTTTCAAGACAGCAAGTTGATGAGTTGAAACGTTTTATGTTACTTTTACAGTTTTTACGTTGTTTAAAGTTATAAGTCATTGTTTTACCTCAGATCGTAAGGAATGTTAAGAAGGTAGAGTCACTAAACCTTTCAGGATTAGTCTTTTAAAAATTTAAATGTAGTGATATTTTTTTAAAAAATTTATATATTGTCATTTAGTCAAATTAAACAAACTATTATTTGTTCAAGTTAATAACGGCAGGTGGGGCTACCATCGGCGATATCAGACGATTCGGTAATATAGTAATAATTGTCATCAACCGTGTGCTCTATGGACCGCAAGGAAACATCAACACCATTGTTTCCAGTTCTCCTATCCTCAAGGACTTAAGTCGGTTCATCGAGTTGATTGATCTTCAAGATCACTTACAAGGTAATTTTATATTGTGTATTATCAAGTAAATATAAACTATGCCATTATTTGCTTGTTTCTGTATTTTTTATTTTGTTTTACTGTTAACATTTTCTGCTGTGTAAATTATTACAAACTCACGTCTTATATTTAAACACTTTGTATGTAAAAGAAGAAGGAATCCTCAACAGCCGCAGCAATTGAAATTCTTTTAGGCACCATTAGAGTAAATTGATCTATGAGTCCTTGGGCGTGGTCAAATACATGAATCGAAAGGGTTTGACCTCCTGAGTCCAAAACTGTAATTACATCTCAATCGGTCAAGAGATGACGAAGCTATGAGCTAAAAGTTTGCACTTGGAAAAAAAAACTCGAAGCCATTCTATGAGCCGCTATACCACGGCTAACAAAGTTTGTGTTTTAAAAGAGTTAAAATACTTTTTTTTTCAAATACACTAATATTTCAAATGTAAAAACCTAGAAACCACTCATGTTAAAAACATTAGTTATTTTTTGTTTTTTCAACATCGGATAAAATGAGTTACACTAAAAAGTAACACCTTAAGCAATCTCAACTACACTCACTTCAGAGATTCCTTAGCAAAAACTGCTGTTATTGGTTTGTTTTGTTGTTAAGCGCAAAGCTACAGAATGGGCTATCGGTGTTATACCACCACGGGTATCGAAACCCGGTTCTTAGCACTATAATCCTTCAGACTTGCCGCTGAGCCACCGGGGGCACTGCTATTAGCAACTTGGTTGTTATTAAGCACCTAGCTATGCAATGGACTATTTGTGCTCTGCCTACCACGGGAATCGAAACCTGAATTTTAGCATCGTAAACCTGCTGAGTTCCTGGTGGGAGCGCTATTGGAAACGCTAGAGATCATTAAATTACACATAGTTGGCTATATACTACATTCGTTGAGTGTGGTCAAGGTATGAGCACAGTAGAGTGTATTTTGAGTTACATGTGAAGTTTATCAGTATCTGCTCTTTATTGATATAAAAAAAGGAGAAAACACGTGTTCAATAATGGTAAAACGCACATCTATAAAAAACTTTATTATTATATGAAACGTTTCAGGCAGTTTAAACCGTGTTACGTAGAAAAAAGGCTTAGACAGAATCGTTGGAGGTTCAGAATATAAAGAGATTATAAATTACGTATGTACTGTGTGGAGGACGTTAACAAAATATTGTTAGAAGGAACATTGTTGAAGCGTTCTATAAACAGTTTAAAAAATCACGTATTAAAGTGATAGAAATTGGATTTTAGAAATTAATAGGACACAGAAAAGTAATATACATAAATTCGAAAAATTGATAAAATATTAATTTTAATAACAATAATAATAATGATCAGGAAAATATGTGTAGACTGTGTCAAGTTAACAGGGGTGGCGAAGCCTTTTTTTCTAAATAACACGGTTTAAACTACATGACGAACGCTTCTGCCCAAAACGTCGCAAATAATAATGTTTTTGTCATAGATGTGTGTTTTACCATTTCTGAACACCTTTTTCCCCCATTATTTTTCCATGTCTTGCGGTCTTTTCTACTGTGTGTGTTTTTTTCTTTACTGATGTATAACAGTCATTTTCTCTATTTGGGTATCCAACAGTGGCTCAGAGGTATCTCTGAGGTCTTTTAACTCTAAAAATCGGGTTTGATACCCCCGGTGGGCACAGCACAGATAGCCTATTGTGTAGCTTTGTGTTTAACAACAAAAGAAATCACCTATCTGGAAATCTGTCTGACCAGTGTACATTCTATAGTATCACTCTAGTGACTCACCACGTATCTATCTATTAATTAAAACGTCTTTTATCGACGTAAAAACGAAAAGATGTATTACCAATAGTTTGGTCATAGGAAGAACGAGCTTACAACCAAATTGGTTTTTGTACTTTTAAATGTATATAAATAATTATAAGAATAGCACTTTTACTTGATTATACTGGAGCTACGTAGCACCTGTTTTATTTATATGTAGTTGATTTGTGGCTTGAATATTCTATTGATTTTTTAAATTCATATTTGCTTACAATTGTCTCATTG
>NW_013666402.1:162200-170289 GCF_000517525.1 Limulus polyphemus
ATATTAAAATTCTAAACAATACAAGTTGAAATACGGGGATCAAAGGTCAAGTAACCTACGTAGGCAAAATTATATAGTTTGGGAATATAAGTGAATTTGTACTACTAAAACGTTTTTCAAAGCGGTCAAATAAGCTAAAATGACTTTCATAATCATCTTATTTTCAATATGCAAATATCTTTTCTGTACACAACAGCCACCTCTCTAGACATTCTGTTTCTGCTGACCCCGTTGACCTGAAATCGGTGTTGAAAAGTTCAAATTTTCTATATATTTCAATGATCTCGCCATTCTTCTTCTAGTTTAATATTACAAAGTATTGTGTCTTGGGTTAGGTGTTAATGATTTAAACAACTTGCAGTTTCTGTAGTAAATTTTTAGGAACGATTGGAACATATGATCATATTTTGTTTTGTAGTTATAGTACACAAACAAGTTTTAAAAAATATGTATTAGTAGAGGATGGGACTGTCGGCCAGATCTGATCTTATTTTGTAGTTACAGAGGATAAACAACGTTTCTAAAAAAAATGTATTAGTAGAAGATGGAACTGTCGGCCAGATCTGATCTTATTTTGTAGTTACAGTGGATAAACAACGTTTCTAAAAAAATGTATTAGTAGAGGATGGAATTGTCAGCCAGATCTGATCTTATTTTGTAGTTACAGTGGATAAACAACGTATATAAAATTTTAAATAATTGTTTATTGTAAAAACTTATAAAATCAAATAGCACACATTGAAACTCTCTTTTTTTTTAGTGACATTTATATTTTCAAGTAAACTGTTCCAAAGTATTTTTTGGTTGTATGCACGTAATATGTGCCTTTATTTTCGAAACTTAAGTGATATTTTTCAAAAATAACAATTCTATCACATTTATTATTAAGATATCAATAATTAAAGATCTGTAGTGTCTTAATGGACAGTGGATAGAATGTTTGTAATTTGGTTTTAAAAAAACTAAATTAATTAGAAGAACTTTATTCAGTACTTTTCACCAAACAAGTTTATCTAAATGAATAAATTCACTGTTGGCGAAATTTAAACCTGGAGTTTATTTTTTATTTTTCTTCTGTCAAAAAGTTTGTTTTCAACATTTGTTATTATTTACAGCACTTCTTTTACGTCATCTCGTGAAAGGAACTTTTTTCACAAGCGGATTATCAAATGGTATGATTTTAACAACAGACAGTGACGAAGAGCTGACAGTAAGATTCAAACCAGGTACGTAACACAAATATCAAGCAAATACATTTATGAAATTGTAGCAACTGAACGTAAAGCAGCTGAACTGAAATTTTTTTAAAGTGTCGACCAAATTTCAGATATCCCGAATTCTACGCTACCCTATCTATTCGAAAATGTATTTCAACCGGCCATTTTTATTTTATTTTATTTTAGTTTTTTGGCCCCAGGCTTTGGAACCACTGATATAAAGGAATCGTGAAAATAATTGTATGGGAGATAAAATGAATGTCGTTTGGACAAAACACTGACCACAATTTTTCTTATACAGCTATTTCATCTTTTTTATGCTTGCCAATATCATACAACGCGGTACCTGTATTTGTAAAAGTAGTTTAGCCAAGTCGTAACCTGTATTTATTTTTAACCATTTGTCAGTTATTTTAATCATTTTTATATTTTAAGACTTTAGCAAACAGTATTTTCAAAATAGAAAACTTGTTCCTTTTAACCTTCCATTTGAAATAAATAAATGTTGCATATTAAAATATTGTTAGACATAGCACAATTTAAAATAAGTAATTGTTGCGTATTAAACTATTGTTGGACATAGCACAATTTAAAATAGGTAATTGTTGCGTATTAAACTATTGTTGGACGTATCATATTTTAAATAAAGTAAATGTTGCGTATTAAACTATTGTTGGACGTAGCATATTTTACAATAAGTAAATGTTGCGTATTAAACTATTGTTGGACGTAATACAATTTAAAATAAATAAATGTTGCATATTAAACTATTGTTAGACACAGTACAATTTAAAATAAGTAATTGTTGCGTATTAAACTATTGTTGGACGTAGCATATTTTACAATAAGTAAATCTTGCGTATTAAACTATTGTTGGACGTAACACAATGATTGTTGGCAAAGAAACAAGTGTACGTTTCAGTAACGAACTTCTGTACATAGCATTTGGTGTGGTATTGACCTCAGGTGGTAAATGGTACTAGCAAAGTGATATTATGGTAAACTTAACCTTATTGTAGCCGAGTGCCATCTTTAAGTTGTCCTGAATATAACTTATTTATATATATATATTAAAACTGCAGGTTAACAATTTTAATTCTAAGAAAACAATCAGGTAAATTAAGCGACACTTATGCATAAGTAAAGTATTAAAAATGTTAAAATCGAATACACAACGTCAAATAGTTGTACATAAAAATTGTTTTATTTTTTATTACAAATTACAGGTTTTAAAATAAAGAAACTTAATTTAAATACTAAAACTTTCTTTACCATCAAAACTTGTCAAATGATCGCACCAGTGATCGAAATGTCGTACCTGTTCTAAAAACAAACCTTCCTTACCGTGAAAGCTGTAATAAAAATATACTTAATAAATAAGTAAACTCAAAACGAAACTATTAATAAATAGCTTTATTAAAAACAGACGCAGCCCCAAAAGACTTTACATTTCGATAGTATTCTACATCACCATCATCAGAAGTAACAGTTAAAGTCAAATACTGACTTGTATAGCTACTTCATCTCCAACTTATATAATCTTACATTACTCCGTCAGCGCCATCTCGACCATGGGCACAATACCTCCAACCCTCCCCAAAGAGCTTACAAAACAAATTTCCAGAATTTCATTTCTTCCACACTTAGACAGATTAAAGGTTTCTCTCTGTGGTCTCCTCTGTTATACGAGTTATTTATGTTTAAATTTAAAATGTATGCATTAAATTCTTCTGGTTTTGAACCTTTTGTGCGGTTAAGATATGTGGACGACACGATTTCGGTGTGGTTAGAATGGCAATGACAAAATAATGCAATTTGAAGGAAATCATAATTTGGTTAGTCCCACTTCTCAGTTTACCTTGGAGGTGTAAAAAGGATATCAATGAAATTTTCAGGATATGTCAGTAAAACGAGATAATGGCTTTCTCTCGAAGTCAGTTTGTAGAAAACCGTTTTCGGTGGTCGTTTCACCACACAACAGATCGTGTCTCCCCCTAGCCACAAAAATTACTTGTTTTTTCCACGTTTGTATTTGGAGCAATAAAAAATCTGTACTTACGGTTGTGACTTATGGTCGGAGTTAATTTTCTTGAAACATGTAGCTGAGGACAAAGGCTTGATGCCGAAATTATTGATAAACTGTGTAAGGAGCATAACAGTAAATTTGCAATGTCACTGTGAACAACAACTGTGTTAAACAAAATGATAATGTTAATAACATGAGTTCAAAGTATGTCAACAAGAGTAGGTAACAATATATAGATTGTAATGTAACTTTATCTCACGGGTTTGAAATAAAACAAATTGATAAACGTGGCGATTACGAAATTCCTTGTGTCTGTGGTCGAACTTATATTGGCCAAACGTGTAGAAACCCGTAATTCAAAATTAAGGAACATAAAAATGTAAACAAATTGATAAACGTGGCGATTACGAAATTCCTTGTGTCTGTGGTCGAACTTATATTGGCCAAACGTGTAGAAACCCGTAATTCAAAATTAAGGAACATAAAAATGTAGTAGACAAAATATAAAGTTAATCGGCTTTAGCAGAACATGTGACAAGCATGTCACTCGTTAGAGACTGGACAAATTTCAAATTAACGAATCACGTTGAATTTAAGTAGGAACTAAATATTAGAAATCGGTAAAAATTGAGAAAAACAAAAATATTATTTTGAATAAAGATGGCGGTTTAGCTGGGAAAGAAACGAAATATTGACAAATCTGTTTTGTTAGCTCTTTGTGAATGGTTGTGTTCGAAATTGAGATGGCGCTGAGGATGTATTGTAAGATTATATAAATTAAAGGTTATATAGATAGACAAGTCAGTTACCTGACTTACTCCTGATTATGGTGGCATAATAAGCCACCGAAACATGTTGAGACTTTTAAATCTGTGCCCAGTTTTTGTTAAAGCTTATTCATTGTGCAACTATTTAACGTTGTACCTTCATTTTTAAATATTTTAAGAATTAGGTAATTCCAGAATCGACAATTTTGTTTTAAAAACAACGATTTAGACTTTCTTGCTTCTTACAGCGCCATCTATCATTATTTCAAGATACCTCTCTAAGTTGTTTCGATATGTAATCAACACTTTGTTTGTCTGTTCTTGCTGTTAATCACAAAGCTACACAACAGGCTATCTGCGATCTGCCCAAGGCGGGTATTAAAACACGATTTTTAGCGTTTTCGACATTTTGACCATGGACGTGTATGTGTATTTAGCTTTTCCACAAGAAAGTAGTGAACCCACAAAAATAATGAAAACTCAACAAATCTTGAATAATAAGTGAGTTAAACAGGAAAAAATATTTTTAGTATTGTCTTTTACCAATTCGTATTATTCGGATACAAACATCTAGCTCAAAATTGCTCGAACGTGATCTTACATTGATTTATATTTGCTATTCGTTGTTTTAGAAAATAACTCAATTGTGTATTTTTACTCTAGTCTTACACTGCTAAATTAGGGACGGCTAGCGCAGATACCTTTCGTGTAGCTTTGTGTGAAATTCAAACTAAACATAACGTTTTGACATTCCATACACTTCAACGCTGCTAATCTATCTGGCGTTTATACTTACTAATCTCCTCCTAGTAACGCATGTTGGATAGGCCATGTCACAACTTTAAGGGATGTCTAGATACATTTTCAGGGCAGTGTATGATTCTTGTATGTATTTTTATTTATTACTTTCTTGCTATTTGTTTGAACTATACGTTCACTCGTCATTTTCATGACAATCGTGGTTTTGATTATTCTGTTATTGTCTATCCAAACCAAACAAGATTTTGGTGAGAAAAGGTTATGTGTTGAGTATACTTTGTTGTCATACTAATAACAATATCAAAACTGTATTTGAAGTTTGGGAACATGTATTACTTAATGTTTTTGTTGTGGTTTTTTCCAGATTGCATCGCTGTAGATGGAATTGACATCGTGTATTCTGACGTCACCGCGACAAATGGTGTAATTCACGTTATTGACCATTTCTTATAATTTTTCCACATCTTGCTGAAATAACTTTAGATCTACGTTTGCTGAATGTCGGCTTCCTTCTTTTGCATTTATAGATCAATGCGATATTCAAGCCTTTTCTGCTTAGTTCGTGAATTAATTTAGTGTGATATATTTTTTATGGTAAACCAAAATAAAACTTTTACCTACAAGTCTATGTGTTTTGTATCTACGTTAATCAAAACAGAAATGAGTTCGTTTCTTGTTAAGCGCAAAGTTACACAATGGGGATATCTATGCTCTGCCCAACACGGGTATTCAAACCCGGTTTTTAGTGTTGTAAACCTAGAAGTTAGTTCCATTTCTAAAATACATTTTGTAATAATAGTCATTAGATTCAATTAAACTTTAAACAGGAGAAAATTATGATGACCTTAATTATAGAAGTTTTAAAATCAAAGTTGCTGAAAAATCTCCGAAAAACGTTTTTTTAAGAATCGTTTTAAAAACGACAGGGTATCACAAGAACCTGGGAATCCTAAAAACGTCAGGGAATTTTAAAAAGTTGGATAAAATTCTGCCCCTCCCCTATTCATATATTTTTGAACCTGTAAACGTACTGAAACCATGCTGTTTTGTTAGGGCAGTTATCCGTATATCTTAACACGATCTTGTTCAGTTATTCTGTATATCTTAACACGATATTGTTCAGTTATTCTGTTATTTTGTTTGATGATAATTACCTAAATCATTGTATTTCATGATAACGCAACATTTTTTTGTCTACCATGAACTTTCAATGTTTGTGTTTAAAGATCTTCAATAGGACAATAGCCCCAAGTACGTTCTGAAGTTGTTGTTTTTTAACCATTTATAACCAGATTATATGTTAAAGTGGTGTTAATTAGGTAACATTATTAGAAACAGTCGGAATATATGTGTCGTAGTACGAGTGTACACGTCTAGAAAATCTAAAATTTTGCCTGTAGTCTCAGGGGGTGGGGGAGTGTGGACAACCCCAGTTAATTGATAATGTGAAACAGTTGGTAATCTAGCATAAGGGAAAAATGAAGATGATAATTTCTCTACATTAACTTAATTATATAATCTTGCAAAAACACCTTAACCGGTGTTATCAAATCTGGCATTTTTAAAATATTAACACTTTGATGACGACAAAATAAATATATATATATATATATTAAATCACAATGGAATTATCCAAATTGTTATATCTCCCATCTGCTCTTCCAATAGATGTCGATCTTTTTGATAATTAGACGAAATTAATATACCGTTTTCGGCTAACTTTATATTGTACTTTTCATTAGGTTTAAAACACAGTATAAAATGTTTATCATCTGTACTGATTCACTAAATTTGCAGAATAAATTATGATACCATCAATTTTCACTATAAATTTTACAGCGTGTTCACACGTTTCATAACCCTTAAAAATGATCGCTATAGCTAATTCTGAATCTTAAAAACCTTTCGCAACAAACCTATATAAAGGAATATAAAAAAAAAGCAACGGACTGTTGAAATATGCATTAATTGATCAGTAGGTTATCTCTAACTCTCTCAGTCTGTCTTTTCCTGTAAATAGAGATAGAACAGAAAGCTAACGTCACATATACATAAGACAGAATACAGGCTCACCGAGAGGGGGCGAGGGAGCAACTACCCTAGAGCCTGTGCATGGCCAAGGACCCATAAAAAATGCCCCAACTTTAAACTCGACTTTTTAAAAGTTTGCATACTCTTAAGCTAAGAATCCATAGACCAGAAAAATGTTGCGAAATTAGTCTACAAGCCAAGCCAAGTTCAAAATGGAAAATAGCATACCTTTGGACTGAATACAGGAATTTACTTCAAACATAGTTATAGCAATAGAACATTCAAAAACTGGTGGTAATGCTAATGCAACTGACAGTAAAAACAAAGATTTTCGAGTTAAAGCCAAAGACAAAAATTTAGCACTAAAGAGAGATTTGTGCGCTGCGAACGCTTTCCAGCGCATCGTCCAAAATTCCAGCATAACTTCCGCCAACTGCCAAATATTCTAAATTTAGAACATGGCGACCTTCTTCCTGCTAAACCTCGTGTAATGTGCAGTTTCTGCATCTGGGATGCCATGTGCGAGGGCCCAATCGCCACATACTTCTGTGTTGTTAAGTGTTCAATGCAAATAAATGTAAGTAATTTTTTAATTATCGATTGTTCTTAATTACATACATATGTTAGGTTATTTCTTTAGTAGCAATGTAGCTTTCTTTTTATGTTGCAAATGGCCTAACGACGTAAAAGCCAAGGTTTTAACTTTTCCGATCAGCCTACTGGCTTACACTTAGCCGCTTAGGCCTAGTATAACATATATATTAGGCTAAGCGTCAAAGTTAAACTTCATATCAAAAGAATGATTTGTTTTTTTGTTAAATACGGCAGTATCTTATTGTTATCACTTATCAATATCTTATTCTCAGTATCTTATTAATTATGTAGAGGTCTCAAATCTAGAGTCGCTCTTGAAGATCTACGTGGGAAATAGCCACAGATTTTTAAATGAAGCGAAGGGAGGGGGATGAACAAGGGAAGAACGTCCTAGAAAATCCTTGTGATGGCTCTGATGAGCCTGAAACTGATTTCAAACGGAATGACTTCTTTGTTGTCATTGATTCGATGATTGGCGGAGTGTCAAAGCAGTTTGACGCTGCAAACACAATTAATAGATTGTTTTACGTTCTGTGGTAATATCGAAGCATGACAGAAGAGGAACTCAAACCTGCATGCGCAAGATTAGTGGACAAATACCCAGACGATATCTCAGAATCCATGCAAGAGGAAATAAGGCACCTTAAGGTAACACATGCATCAAACTTTGGTGAAGATATGGGGCCATATCAACT
>NW_013666402.1:171274-176960 GCF_000517525.1 Limulus polyphemus
AGCTTCTTGAGGAGCACGATGAAACAGTAGAGACTGAATGACCTAGCCGTCCTTAGTATTGAGAGCGAACATGCGAGGAGAATTGACTTCAGTGAAATAATAAAAACATTTGCTTTAAAAAAGGCACGTAAAGCATGTTTCGTTTAGTTATCACAATTCTGTGTTACTGAACTCGTTAAAGTAATCCTTGACAATGTGTTTAAACTTTCAATAGATTATCCAATTAAATGAACAGATATTTACGTTTTTTTCTCTTCTCAAAATGATATTGTTGATTGTTAAAGGCCGTTCTTTGTCCACGGAAATTTTCACAAACGAAATCGGCACTTTAAGCCTAACTTAGTGGTATTAAGACTTAAAATATTGCTAAAAATACTAAAAGTCTAGAGCTTCCCTCTTGGTCTCCCATTAGGGGCTCAGCTCTTGGATCCCGCTGGGGGCCCTCCGCCGCTCTCGACGGCCCTGAGAATACGTACAGTAAAGGCGACTGGGAGGAAAGGGTATCTTAGATCGCGAAGAGTCAGCAAAACGAAGATCCACACAGTGGTCGGGTTGCGCCATCTATAGGCGTAACTTCTATTTGCCTCAAATATAAATTGAAACAAGAATTTAAAAATAGAAGCAGCTATGGGTGGGTCCAAACGTCCCTATCTACAGTGGCTTTTTGTGAGAATGTAGTTACACGTTATGAAAAATAATAGAAGTGGCAGTCATCATATAGATATTTATATTCACTTTCTTACAGATTTTCATGTCTTTTATCTACATAAAACAATAATTTGACCTAAACACATCATCGACTAAAAAAATAGGGGGGGGGGGTTCTAGATAACTAATATTACAAACTTCCGATTGACTTTTTTCTTTGTCCCGGTGGTCGGGGACCCTCTCAGAGATAGAGGCCTTGTGCGAGTGCACACTGGTTAATCTGGGCCCGTATTGAATTCAGTCAAAGAACTTATAGACTAAATATAAAGAGATTTAATAGATGTAAAAAAAAAAGATGTATTAAGTGTTTCAACTTGCGACCAATGAGGACATTTCGTTCTGCAGAGTCAAAAGTGATCTAAACATATTATTGACTAAAAAAGATTGCGTTAGGAACTACTGAAAAGGTATTATCATTATTTTATCTTAATAATTAGTATTCGATATTGGATACTTGTACTGAATAATGGTGGTGGTAGTTTGTTGTATTTAGTACATAAATTATCGTGTGTGTTTTTTATTTTATTTTACTACAGTATAATATTTTGAAACCAACCTTGTTTGTATCTTTTCTTTCTTCGCCCTTTCAGCCGTGGTAAAAGAGTAGCCCAAGAGTTGGCGGTGGGTGATGATGACTAGCTGCCTTCCCTCTAGTCTTACACTGCTAAATTAGGGACGACTAGCGCAGATAGCCCTCTTGTAGCTTTGCGCGAAATTCAAACCAAACAAACAAACTTTTCTTTCTATCTTTTTTCTTCTTTTTGTTTATTGGCAGAACCTCAAAATTTTTCAGTTCTGAGGAAAGTTATTAATATAAAAATAGGACGTAAAGCAATGGATGCCAAGACCAACCCCTTTCTATATGCGGTTTGGCATTTTTTTAACATGGAAATTAAGTTTAAAACTTGGTTATTATTATAGTCGGTGTAACACTGTTCAATATCCAAAAACTGAGTGTGTAAGATCTTTGAAGGTGGTTCTAAACACTCAAACAGCTATTGAAATAACCAAAAATTTTGCTTTTGTTTTGTGCCCCATTATTGATTTATTTATATTTTTAGGCTGTGATATAATAAACGGATTAAACAAAGAGTCATTTGACGTCAGACTAGTTCCATATGTTGTCATCAGAGGGAGTATGTAAAGCTTCGTTTGTTGGTTTTGGTGTTAAGCACAAAGCTACACAATGGGCTATCTGTGTTCTCCCCACCACGGGGATTGAAACCCGATTTTTAGCGTTATAAGCCACCAACCTTACAGCTGAACCACAGGGGGCTCGATGTAAAGCAGTCTGATTACAATTATCTTATACTATAATAAAACAAATATATATATATACGATAATTAATGCGGTAATCACGTGACCTGTAATGTTGAATTACAATATTTTTATATTGTATTATCAACAATTGTTATTGATTTTTTAAACGACTAATTTAAAATATAAACGTGTTTGAACTATAAATTATTAAATTGCTATTCAACTGGTTCTGAATAAGTTGATATTTCTAATCATATTGTTGCGTCATCGAGGTCACGTGACTGGTGTGGCGCCCTCTAGTTTCTAGAACTATCTTGTTCCTTCATGAATGCTCTAGTATTTACTAGATAGGGTAGTCTGGTATATATAAGAGGGGGACAACGTGACGCGGCAATGTAATATGTGTGTGAAGATAGTGAGTAATTGAACTGCAGTCAGAAGTATTATTGACGTTCGTTGATATAGCGTTTGTTTTAGCGCGAATATTGAAAATAAGTGTATCGTAAAGTTGTATTCGGAAAGAATAAACCAGTTTTATTAAGTAAGGACTTGTGTCGCTTAAGTTTCGTCGGAACGAAGTTACGAAAAGTTAATTAACAAACGGAGACGTAACAATATCATTGACCTCCTCTTCTGCTTTAATGCAACTGTAGGTGATGGCACCTCATCGAACAAACTAGAAGTTGATGTTTACAAGATCTATAACCATATAGCTTCACATATTTACATCATTCTAATAGTAATAGCATGCCGTGCACGATGTCTTGTGCATCGTATCTGAGTGATGGAATAAAAGGTTTGAAAATAAATAGTTCAGTATTCTAAAGCCCAAATCCGGGCTTTCTTTGGTAAAATTACTTTAGTGAAGGTAAAACTTTGTGAAATGGCTTGTTAGTTTTAATCTTTGAAAGTGGTTATTGCTAGGTAAATATATGTGAATTTGAAGTACTGTATTGAGCTACGACTTAGTTCTTTTGATGAATGGAAGAGTGATCTGAATGGCCTTTTGTCACCTTGATGTCGTCCTAATATTTCTGTAATACTTGAGAATTTGGTCTAGGGTTTGTTAAACTCGCATAATAAAATGTTTCATCCCAAACACCCCATCTTTTTGATGTAAAGAACTCAAAAGCAACTTGCCTGTTATTAACAATAATCAAACACAAGCTTCTGCTTCTTTTACTCTTATATTAGAAACCAGTCAAATAGGAATATCATTATATCATAATAATTAATATGTTTTTGCTTATCGGTGTTTCACTTAAAATGTTGAATATTAATTATTACGATATATTTAGTTGATAAAAAAATCAGCCTTCTTTTCTGTTAATTCTAGCTATACATGAAATAATTACTGAACAGACAAAAATAATGTTTACATTACGTGAAATAATTCCTGAATAGACCAAAATAATATTTACATTACATGAAATAATTCCTGAATAGACCGAAATAATATTTACATTACATGAAATAATTTCTGAGCAGACAAAAATAATGCTTACATTATTGAAATAATTTCTGAATAGACAACAATAATGCTTACATTACATGAAATAATTCCTGAATAGACAAAAATAATGCTTACATTACATGAAATAATTCCTGAATAAACAAAAATAATGTTTACGTTACATGAAATAATTCCTGAATAAACAAAAGTAATGTTTACATTAAAACAATTTTCAGTATTTCCAATAGTCTTATACTAACAACCATCAAAACATTAAGTTCTGGTCAAAAAATCAAAGACGCTTCCAGTATTGGTATGAAAGAGAGCGATGATAGGTAAATACAAAATATCTTGTAGAGTAATCTAAAATAAAGTTTAAATCGACAATAACGGAACATTACCAACTTTACATGGATACACTTTTCGACACTTTCACGTGTCCAACGTTGTACTGAAGGGAACACATGAACATGTCGAAACTTATTTCCTTCCAGATTCGTTGTTGTTCTATTATTGTGGATTTAAACTTGATATTAGAGAAAGATCGTCCTCATCTGCTCCATTCATCAACAAATTCGAAGTGTTTCTATCTCGGCCATTTCTTTGTAAACGGTATATTTACGGAATCAAAAAATGAAAATAATTAAGCATTAAAGTGCGATCTTTTATTAAAAATTGTGGACAAAGTAGAGAAGCTGTGGATTTAAAAGTTTCTTCGCTTACAAACAAAATCTAAAAATGGCAGGATTGTTGGTTTTTCTGTGTTAATAGTAAAGTATTGAAACCCATTTTCATGCCAGAGATGTGTTAGGATGGGCACTTCATGTCCTAACAACTTGTAATTTTTTTAACTAGCTGTACATTGAAGATGTTGAAGGCTTACAGACATGTATCTGGCAAATTACATTTAACTTTAGTAAGGGAAAAGTAATTCATTTGGATCACCCATTAAATATAGATGAGAACTCACTCACTAGCGTGACAGAAGAAATGGATCTTGATGTAGAGGTGGATTAGCCACTCAATCCATCGGAGCAGTGTTCTGTTGCTAGAAGTAAAATTAATACAATTTTATGGGAGTAAACAATTATCAAATCCACCAGACTCCACAATTCGCACGCATAGTGAAAACACTAACCGCCCCATCTTGATTACAAGTTTCAAAGTCATCTCATCTGGATCATCAAATATTGAACTTTTAATTAAATAAAGTTTATCTATCATAAACGAACTCCCAACTTTAAATAATAACACAAGTTCACTAAAGTTAAGTCTGTTCTAAATACTTGTATAATATCGTTGCATTATTCTATTCTCTGTTTATTTGATTGTCTTCTAATTTATTTCATACTTTTATTCTGTGTTTTAATTACTTTTTATAGAAAGGTCTAATCTTTATAAAGTGTCTATACCTAATTCTACCCTGTTCGTTATAGCTTACTGAAGATGGAATATGTATATTCCGAAACGTTCAATAATTAAATGTTTGATACTGAACATACACGTGTCAAATGTTCGTTGTTACTGCCGTCATCCTGTTGTTCATCATTTAACTTCGATTCCCGTCGAATGAATCTATTGCTAATTTTATAATGTATTTAGAAATATATTGATTGCAAGTCAAAGAAGTAATCGTTTCTCCACAAAAATTACTAGTTAGTCCTCACTTGAAATACTATTAGTAGTTTTGGTTTTCTTATCTAAGAAAGGATACTGATATTAACTATTGCAAAGGATTCAGAAAAATGCTATTAGGATGATATCAGGAATGTACTGGTTATCTTATAGAGATAGGTTAAGATCTCTTAACTTTCTTCTCTTGAGAAAAGAAGTGTAAGAGATTATCTTATTGAAGTTTACAAAGTTATCCAGAGGATCGACAGGATAAAGGCCTCTGATTTCTTTGGACTTAAATCTGGAGATAATAACACGATGGGATACAAGTTTGAAATTTGGAAAAGATAGGCTAAGCTCTAGTTAATACTTTTTTACTTGCTAACAGGGTAATTGATTTATGAAATGAATTGCCGTCAGCAGTAATATAGGCCAGCAATTTGGAGGATATTGAGAGGGGAATCAATGCTTTCCTGAAAAATATAGAGTGAGTTTAAAATTTTACTTTCCTCAAGGGTATGTGTACAAGTGCAGCCTTGAAGGACCAAACAGACCATTGTTGCCCGTATATTATGATAAATTTGTTGCTTAACTTATGGTGACCATGTATCAACAAATGTAGACAACAGCCAAAAAAAAAAAAAAACAGA
>NW_013666402.1:177493-199358 GCF_000517525.1 Limulus polyphemus
ATGTATTTGACAGCGCCCAAGGTCTCATAGATTAATTTACTCTATTCCTGCCTGAAAGAATTTCAACTTGAAGGTAGGCTGGTAAAGATCCCGATGAGTAATAAAATCGAATCGGGTATATGCGCGCCCCACGCTTGGTATTGCTGGCGTACAAAAATATAGTTGATAAAAAGGGGAAAAAAAGTGTCTCATAGATGAATTTACTCTAATCCTGCCTAAAAGAATTTCAAGTATCACGGCTATTGAGAATTCTCTCTTGTTTTTTTGTTGTTGTTTTTTACGAGATGAAACATTTAGGTCAATCCAACCGTATCCTTATATCTTTAATTATGCTTATGTTGAATGTTGAGAATGATTTCATTGATCGAAAGCAATTAAATCTAAATTTAATCGTAATATGTCTCAAATGTTATTCTCTGTCAGGTAAGCCTAAGGCGTTTTACATCCGTAACCTTAATTAGCTTGTTTGTTTGTTTTGAATTTCGCGCAAAGCTACACGAGGGCTATCTGCGCTAGCCGTCCCTAATTTAGCAGTGTAAGACTAGAGAGAAGGCAGCTAGTCATCACCACCCATCGCCAACTCTTGAGTTACTCTTTTACCAACGAATAGTGGGATTGACCGTCACATTATAACGCCCCAACGGCTGAAAGGGCGAGCATGTTTGGTGTGACGGGGATTAGAACCCGCAGATTGCACCTTAGTTAGTAGTATTTGACTGTGTGCGTTAAAAATAAGAAGTTTCGTGGCGTGTTTATTTAATCTTTTTACAGGATTTTATATCAACAGCTCAGTCGTCAGAATTTTGTATAAAAACCTTGATAAATTCCACATTTATACAATCACACAAAATTAATTTTATATGCAAAATACGGGATTAGGATAATTTTGAAATATTAATGAACACAGAAATTAATACTTTTATAATTTTGTATTGTACTGTCAGTAATGTTTTTGGACTAATCTTTCCTTTTATTGCAGGTTTCTGGACAAACGTTTCATTTTAAGACAGGTTTGTGGCAAGTTTTTGAACTACTAGTTTCTTTTAGGGCAGGTTTTTTGAAAGATTCTTGGACTAATCGTTTTCGGCTAACTTTTGTGACAGGTTTTTGGATTAACATTTCTTTCACATTTCAGAACACTAATTTTAAATTTAGAATTTGGATTGAACTTGTAAAGAATTTGTGAGCCAAATCCAAACACACAAAATAATGTGTTCATGGGATAATGACTTTCTGACCTTAGAATAAATTAAGTGATATTTTGCTAATTTTTATATAAAAATGTATAGTACCTTTGTTTAAAGTTGTCATTAGAATTATATACATTAAAATATCACTTGAAATTGGAATTCCGAAATGTAGACGTTAGTTTCGTTTAAACCTAGCCTTTCATCCTATAGATGGCAGCACAAAGAACCTCGATGAAATTACAACGTGAAATACTATGAACACCCATATGCCTCAAAACGGTTGACACTATCGATTGTGGATTCTGATTTCTTTTCTTTTAACTTGTAGAAAAGTGACTTCAAGAACAGTTTTAGACTTTCTAACTTGTTTCTTAAGTTATGTAATGAATTTAACTTCTATATCAAATTGTTACAGTACTATTAACAAGTTGGCAAACAACGGCTTATAAGCATAATGAAATGATTCATTTTGGAGGAAACATGCTACAAGTTTTGAAAGAACATTCTACCTGAAGAAGACAGACCAATGTTCTGTCCAAACATGTAATATGTTCCCCCAATAATAACTTATTTTATTATGCTTATAAATCGTTGTTTGCCAACTTATTACTACATTAGCATAACACGCTTCCGTACTCAAGTAATGTTACAATACTGTTTCTCCAAATATCAGATCTGTGTTTCTCATTCTTTTAACTCTTACAACACAACAGAAGTTGTAACCTGTACTAACTTCAAAGGCTGACTCTCATAAACTGGACACACAGAGTTAAAACAAAATAATTAAATATTGTTTGTTTGTTACTGAGCGTAAAGCTACACGATATACTATTTGTGTCGTGTCCACCACGGGTATCGAAACCCGATTTTGAGCATCATAAGTCCAAAAACGTATCGCTGAGCAACTGGGTAGGAGTTTTCAAAGCTAGAAGAATCTATTGGTCGAATTTTGGCAAGTGAGAAAACTTGTGGACGAGTTTTAAAATCAGCAAGCATTCAATGAAACCTGGCATCATGACCTTTGACATTTGACAAACTGTTAAGTCAATAATTATTTCATTGTATTAAAATATAATGTTTAATAATTTCTTAAAATAACACTTGATGAACCTTTAACAATAAACTAACTATCCATAATTTACCTGTTTATTTAAAATACTTATATCATAAAACACTTTTAAGTACCTTCTTCCCAGACAGACGTAGGCAGAACTTTATGTATGAATTACGTCACCTTGCAGAATGAAATGGAGACTGTGAACAGCAGTGAGTAATAGAAGTATATGTAAAAATAACTCGTTTTCTACATGTACCTGCTTTAACTCACCTGGCCCGTCATGTCTGACTGCGATTTTTTTTTATACATAAATACATTCGAAAAGAACGGTTTATAGTGATTTGTTTTATTTCTTGAAACTGTTTTGTTTATTCATGTGTTCTTCGCTCGACTCGCAATCTGAGGGTCGCGGGTTCGAATTCCCGTCCCACCAAACATGCTCACCCTTTCAACCGTGGGGGGTGTTATAATAGTACGGTCAATCCCACTCGTCGTTGGTAAAAAAGTAGCCCAATAGTTGACGGTGGGTGGTGATGACTAGCTGCCTTCTCTCTAGTCTTTCACTGCTAAATTAGGGACGGCAAGCGCAGATAGCCCTCGTGTTGCTTTTCGCGAAAGTCAAAACAAACAAAGAAACTCATTTAACTCACCTGAAGTCGCCAGGTTTGCAGTTAGTATTTATTAACAGATAATAATAAAAAACAATAATAATGAATCCATAAAAAACAATGCACGAAACCAAAAGTAATCATTATTAAGACGTTCTAGAATGTTGAAGAAAATCAAACTGAAAATGATGTGAAAGTAAATGTACAACAATTCACTTAGTTGCTTCAAAAACACGCTCGGCACGCTGGGACAAGGAGTACCTGTAAGAGTGACAATCAACTCCCATTACTCAGTCAGAAAAGAGTAGACTAAGAGTTGACGATGGGTGCTGTTGACTAGCTGACTTTTCTTTATCAGTTCGACTACTCTTGTCTATACGAATTATGAGCTTTGAACGTCACTCTTATAGTGGATTCGTGGCCCCAGATTGTGGGGCGCGTATTTTCGCCAAAGGAACGCAAATCATAGATCCTTGAATTCACTGTCCAGCCAGATGAACCACACTCTAAAGCTAATCAAACACATTAATAAGTATGCTTATTAAAGAGTTGGAAGAAAGGTAAAAACTGTAGTAAAGGAGTAATGGAAAAAATGAAACAGAATAAAAACTTGGGAAAATAAGCAGATAACTAGCAATTAGTACAAGAATCAACGAAACTGAATTTGGGTGAGATGAAAAACTGAGAGAAGCAGAAAACAGTGAAAGACAGCATCAAATCAAGTAGAGTAGAAACAACATACGGCTGTCACTCTGACTATTACTTTAGGGATCATGGTAAATCCAACAACACCCTATGAGAAAAATTTTTGGATCCCATAACCTTGAAGATTCTAATATTAAAAACTGGTTAGTTTTGTACCCCTTACCCTTGGAGATTCCAAATATAAAAATTAGCTAGTTTTGGAACCTTTACCATTGGAGATTCTAAGCATAAAAATTGGTTAGTTTTGTACCCCTTACCCTTGGAGATTCCAAATATAAAAATTAGCTAATTTTGGAACCTTTACCATTGGAGATTCTAAGCATAAAAATTGGTTAGTTTTCGATCCCTTATCCTTGGAGATTCCAAGTATAAAAATTGAATAGTCTTGGATCCCTTATCATTCAAGATTCCAAGTAAAAAACATTGATTAGTTTTCGATCCATTATCCTTGAAGATTGTAATGGGAAAAAAATAGATTAGTTTTGGATCCTTTATCCTTAAACATTCTAAGTAAAAAAATGGGTTAGTTTTGAATCCCTTATCATTGGAGATTCTAAGTATGAAAATTGGTTGGTTTTGGATCCCTTATCCTTGGAGATTCTAAGTATAAAAATTGGTTAGTTTTGGATCCCTTATTCTTGGAGATTCTAAGTATGAAAATTGGTTGGTTTTGGATCCCTTATCCTTGGAGATTCTAAGTATGAAAACTGGTTGGTTTTGGATCCCTTATTCTTGGAGATTCTAAGATGTGTTTCTTATTATTTTCTAGTCTAAGTCAGTATTCTGTTCTAGAATTTCTTGTTAATAGATATGGACTCTAACCCTTTTATAGGATTCATCATTCTAGGTAACTGCACTTCTGTAAAAAACGGTCTCCTTTTCTGTATTCCTGTTTAATACAGAGAAAATCGTTCTTTCGCTGTTATATTTTAAGGGCCCGTGACTGACAGGCAAATATATTGAAGAGTCTGATACAAAAGCGCTTTGTCTCTCAATTAGTCTCTTACCTAATTCCTTCACATTTTGCAAAATACCTTCTTCCCCCTCATCCGGGTTGTGAAATCTCAGAGAGTTTGTTAAGTTTGGTTTGTCCACTCTTGTCAGGTTCAAGACGTACCAAGCTGTTGGACGTTTACCTATTTCCTCTAGCGTAGTTGAACTTTGTCATCATGCTCACTCCTTTAAAAAAGAGCATCAGTTTAGCAGAATATCGCTTTGATAAACCTTCTTAGCTCTTTTTCTATGACATTACACTGTCGCTGGGACATTACACTGTCTGTAATACATTACATTCTCTGATCCTACACTGTCGGTAAGACATTACTTTCTCTGATCTTACACTTTCGGTAATAATTACATTCTCTGATCCTACACTGTTGGTAAGACTTTAATTTCTCTGATCCTGCACTATCTTTAGGACATGACACTGTTTCATCCTACTCTGTTGGTAAGACATTACATTATCCGATTCCACACTGTCTGTAAAACATTACACTGTCTGTAAGACATTACACTGTCTGTTCCTACACTGTCGATAAGACATTACATTCTCTGATCTTACACTTTCGGTAAGATATTACAATGTCTGATCCCACACTGTCGGTAAGACATAACATTCTCTGATCCTACACTGTCGGTAACACTTTAATTTCTCTGATCCTACACTATCTTTAGGACATTACACTGTTTTATCCTACTCTGTCGGTAAGACATTACATTATCCGATCCCACACTGTCTGTAAGACATTACATTATCTGATCCTACACTGTCGGTTAGACATTACATTCTCTGATCCTACACTATCTGTAGGACATTATACTGTTTCATCCTACTCTACTGGTAAGACATTACATTGTCTGATCCTACACTGTCTGTAAGACATTACACTATCTGTTCCTACACTGTCAGTAAGACATAACTTTCTCTGATCTTACACTTTCGGCAAGGCATTACACTGTCTGTAAGACATTATACTGTCTGATCCTACATTGTCTGTAAGATATTACACTGTTTGATCCTACACTGTCGGTAAGACATTACATTATCTGATCCTACACTATCGGTAAGACATTACACTGTTTGATCCTACACTGTCTGTAAGGCATTACATTGTCTGATCCTACACTGTCTGTAAGATATTACATTCTCTAATCCTACACTGTCTGTAAGACATTATACTGTCTCATCTTACACTGTCTGTAAGACATTACAATGTCTGATCCAACACTGTCTGATCCTACACTGTCGGTAAGACATTACATTATCT
The DNA here is from genome assembly GCF_000517525.1 of Limulus polyphemus. Taxonomy (NCBI): domain Eukaryota; kingdom Metazoa; phylum Arthropoda; class Merostomata; order Xiphosura; family Limulidae; genus Limulus; species Limulus polyphemus. The sequence goes on from NW_013666402.1 coordinate 183,321, forward strand.
GATCCTACACTGTCTGTAAGGCATTACACTGTTTGATCTTACATTGTCTGTAAGACATTATACTGTCACATTTTATACTGTCTGTAAGACATTATATTGTCTGATCCTACACTGTCGGTAAGACATTACACTGTCTAATCCTACACTGTCTGTAGGATTTTATACACTTATTACTCACAACTCTTACCTTTGATACACATATAATCAGGGCATAAAACAACAGTCGGTTGTTGATCAAAAACCAAACATGTTGAATTTTTATTGATCACATTATTGACGAAATAACTAAATGTCGAACATTCGGTTTTCTTTAATGATTTAATTTAAGCTTGTACTATTTAAATGGCAAGATCAGATCAAAACTATAAAACAAATAACCTTCTGAGGTGCAAAGAGATAACAACCAACTAACTGCAAGCTCTCGAGTATACCTTGTTATATCACAGTTTCACAGTATATATGTATAGTTTGTACACATTAGTGGCATATATGGGAAGCACATAGCCACAGGCAGTGTTAAAAATAATTTTCCCTGTAAGGTTGTCGTTAATGAAAAAGCTTTTAATTCTTAAAATATAAACTTTACTCAATTAGTTAAATTACTGGCCTGTTTGTTAGGGCGCTCGACAAGCATATCGCGGGTTCGAATCGCCGTCATCGAGCATGCTCGCCCTTTCAATTGTGGGGGCATTATAATGTGACGGTCAACCCTACTGGTGAAAGAGTAGCCCAAGAATGGTGATGTGTGTTGTTGACCAATTACCTTTCCTCTAGATTACCACTGCTAAATAAGGGACTTTAAGTAGCTTTACGCAAAATTCAAAACAAACCAAACAAGTTAGGGGTCGCTTTTATTTATTGGAAAGCTGGAAAAAAGTGAGTTTGAAAACGCAAACAAAAACATCATCTGCAAGAACCAATCGACAGATTGAAATATGGATGTTTGATGAGCTATTTCTTTTTACGAATTTAGTAATAATTTAGTAATCATTGTTACTGTTTATCTTCTGACATTTATCTTTAAATAAGCTAAGATAAGATTACATTAAGAACATCGTACACTTAGCATGAATCATCTTTCTTGGGATACAGGACACGTAACAGCCAACTAACTTAATATATTCCTTATACAGCCACGTGCTTTACATCACGTGTCTTTGTGAATTATCCAGCAGTGACCAATACTATGAAAAACGTTTTCGTAAAGCATATTACAAGTTCTGTTTCTAATTAAATGGGCGTTAATTTTCTTTTAACATTGCCTCCTAATAAACACATGATGCTGAAATATCCAAACATAACATGGTTCCTTAATAAGTAAATAATGCTGAAATATCCAAAAGAACATGGTTCTTTAGTAAGTAAATAATGTTGAAATATCCAAACATAACATGGTCCCTTAATAAGTAAATAATGTTGAAATATCCAAACACAACATGGTTCTTTAATAAGAAAATAATGCTGAAATATCCAAACATAATATGATCCCTTAATAAGTAAATAATGTTGAAATATCCAAACATAACATGGTCCTTTAATAAGTAAATAATGCTGAAATATCCAAACATAACATGATCCTTTAATAAGTAAATAATGTTGAAATATCCAAACATAACATGGTTCTTTCATAAGTAAATAATGCTGAAATATTTAAACATAACATGATCCTTTAATAAGTAGATAATGCTGAAATATCCAAACATAACATGGTCCTTTAATAAGTACATAATGCTGAACTATTCAAACATAACATGATCCTTTAATAAGTAAATAATGTTGAAATATTCAAACATAACATGGTCCTTTAATAAGTAAATGATGCTGAAATATCCAAACATAACAGTATTATAATGACTAAAGTAAAGATAACGTGTAACAATGTAAACCACACCATATCTACTACATCCAGTGCTGACGAGGTCTTTCGCCAATACCAGAGCTAAGCCTAGCTGGGATACGACAGATATAGTAGTGGGTAATGGTTGATACATAAAGCTCTTTCGTAACATTACCTTTGCGCTAGTGGTACTGAACATAACATTTTGTTCCTTGCTCTTTAACACTTAAATATACGTCGTATTCTGCTATTATAAGAATGGTATATATATATTTAAATGTGATGTTTATTTAATAATACTTATCTAATAATTATTGACATTTTTTTTTACAAAAGTTCCTTGAAAATTATGCATATAGTATCATCTGCCACTTAGACCACCATAGACGAACATATTTTAAGTTATTTTACAGTCTTATCTATAAATGCTTGAATAATGACTTTGAATTTGATTTACCAAACTTCTACACTGTGTTTTAATTTGAAAGCGACACTAACACAAGATGTCGCCAGATATTAAGTGAATTATCTCACATGTCGCCTAAAATACCTCATTATACATGTAGTATCTCTAAAGTAGACGGTCTAGTCTGTTAGGTTAGCTTCGCCGAATTTCTTAAGCCATATCATATTTCAGTAGATGATAAAAAAAAAACTATCTGTATTTGTATCAAGAGTTAATCGCACCTTATATGAATGATGTTCAGGTACCATGCTACCATTTCGACTACTTCTTTTATCCCCTCAGTCTCCTGACTCTGATTAGGCACTGTTGTTTGACACTACAATTTCCATGATACAAGGTTATAATAAGGACAACGATCTCAAGCTTATACAACACATTTTGGTAAATTTTCTAAAACCTTTCACACTACGTGGACGTAGACTTCCCAAACCACTTTTATGAGGATCAAAGGTACAAAAGCCCATTGGAGTTTCATCAGGGGGACTTGACAACCATGTGGTCAAATGAAATTCATGTAATTCCAGTTTCTTCGGCCATCTTTCTCTTGAAAACAGCTGATGTGGCTGGAAACTTGTGAGCTTTCGTCGACTTCATATTCTTATGTATCGTGTTATTAACAGAACTGAGAGATATGCCTAGCTTTATCTCGGTGGCTGTTTTTGTGTCGAAAGGTTCTCTTTCATAACAATAAGCTTCACTTTGTACGTGGTCCAAAAATAGTTTTTCATGTGGTTTCGGAGCCAGATGTTGCCCTAAATGCTCTGTGATTTTTGTTTTTCATTTCCATGAAGAAAGTTGAAGGTGTCTTTCTTCAGAATCTCGTGCGTACACCGTGTAACGATCTACCCATACATCCTTCCTCCAAAAGGAATGTTGTATATTTATCCAGCGGCAGTATGCTGTGATAACATTGCAATGGCAAATGGTCTATAATTCGTCGTAAACCAAACACTATAGATACTAAGATACTATGGCTTGTATCTGCGGTAACACATTACTGAATTAACATATGTAAATTATTCAAAAAAATAGCGATTAACCGTCTGTAAAAGTTTGTTATTTTTATTTCTGCGCTAGCCGTCCCTAATTTAGCAGTGTAAGACTAGAGGGAAGGCAGCTAGTCATCACCACCCACCGCCAACTCTTGGGCTACTCTTTTACCAAGGAATAGTGGGATTGACCGTCACATTATAACGCCCCCACGGCTGAAAAGGCGAGCATGTTTGGTGTGAACCCGCGACCCTCAGATTGCGAGTAGGGTGCCTTAACCACCTGGCCATGCCGGGCCTCTTCTTGTAAAAGTTATGCATAATTATCATGTATTTATTCATTTAAGGGCATGGTGATTAGGGCACTCGACTTGCATCTGCGGATCTCGGGATCGAAACCTGTCACTGAACATGTTCGCCCTTTCATCCTTGGGGTTGTTATAACGTGACGGTCAGTCCTACTTATCAGTGGTAAGGAGTAGCCCAAGAGTTTGCGATGAGTTATATGGACTAGTTGTCTACCCTGTAGTCTATCATTTCAAAATCAGGGACGTCTAGCGCTGGTAGTCCCTCGAGTGGCTTTGCATGAAATTCAACAAACAGTGTTGCACATTATTTTAATAACCTAGCACTGTCACGTTTCATTTTGCCCTTTTTTGGGGTGATTTTTAGCCTTGGTTACACGATGACAATATTTGTATTATCATACGTTAGGCCTTGCTCAATCCTTACATACGCTTATGCTTTTCCCTACAGGTATCGTGTAAGATGTATTATCTTAATTAAAACAAACCGGGGATTTCTCCAAGTTACCACTGCGGGAATTCTTGGCGGATTTATTTGTTCCAGTGTTTTATGTAAATTTATGAATATAAAAACTGTTCATGCCTTGCTATAGACGAGGTGTATTTTAAATCAAATGACTGGGTTTCTATTTTCTCCAAAAAGGTGACTGCTATAACGTAATTTGTAAAGTAACAGTTACAGCTGTGAAACTAACTAACACGACCTGTTGTAAGGCGCCAATTCATCTTCCTGTTCATCTTCGTGCCTTATACATTATAACAAGTGTTAAAGATACTAACGTATACTTTATCCAAGAAAACTGGATTCGACAGACACGAGTCTATTTCAATATGATGTGTGGGCAGGGAAGAGAGTTGCCGAGATCAATACCTAGCTAATTATACGAACTATGGTGAAGTGGGTTAAATAATTACCCAAACTATGGTGAAGTGGGTTAAATAATTACACAAACTATGGTGAAGTGGGTTAAATAATTACACAAACTATGGTGAATTGGGTTAAGTAATTACACAAACTATGGTGAAGTGGGTTAAATAATTACACAAACTATGGTGAAGTGGGTTAAATAATTACACAAACTATGGTGGAGTGGGTTAAATAATTACACAAACTATGGTGAAGTGGGTTAAATAATTACACAAACTATGGTGAATTGGGTTAAGTAATTACACAAACTATAGAGGACTAGGTTAGTTTATTACACATCATATGGAGAAATGGATTAAGTAATTACACACACTAAACGGTACTGGATTAGGTAATTATACATACTGTGAGGAGCTAGTTTAGTTAATTATACATACTGTGAGGAGCTAGTTTAGTTAATTATACATACTGTGAGGAGCTAGTTTAGTTAATTATACATACTGTGAGGAGCTAGTTTAGTTAATTATACATACTATGAGGAGCTAGTTTAGTTAATTATACATACTATGAGGAGCTAGTTTAGTTAATTATATATACTATGAGGAGCTAGTTTAGTTAATTATACATACTGTGAGGAGCTAGTTTAGTTAATTATATATATACTGTGAGGAGCTGCTTTAGTTAACTATATATTTATATGTCCGATCAAGTGTCACTTCATCCTAATTCACACACCAACAAGTTGTTTCTATGTGCATGCTAACGTTTCTTGACTGGTGGGTGTACTCTTGGCTTTTCATCGCTATGGGTTTTTTATATTATTTTTTACTAAACAATGTCTTCTTTAATTTACAAACGCATCTTTTATTTCTTGTCCTCATCTGTGTGGCTACGAACTTAATTCATTATAATTCTAAAGACCAACGAGTTTTAAATTTAACAAAACGTAAATATTTATTTTAGCAAGACTGGTTTTAAGTTACTCACAATTCCAGTGTACGTTTGACTTTATTAACATCCAATGCCTACGCAAAAACGTTTTCTAAACCTCAAACAAAGGACTGGTTAGTGAAGGACCATCGTAAAAATAAAATGTTAATGAAACATCTTGTTATATATTATCTTAACTCAAACAAGGACTCAAAGAAATGGCTTCAATATTCCAACTCATTTACAATATTGTGGTATATTTTGTCATTTATAATGTTGCAGTATATCTTATCATTTATAATGTTGCAGTACATCTTATCATTTACAATATTATGGTATATTTTATCATTTACAATATTGCAGTATATCTTATCATTTACAATGTTGCAGTATATCTTATCATTTACAATTTGCAGTATATCTTATCATTTACAATATTGTGGTATATCTTATTATTTACAATTTATAATGTTGCAGTATATCTTATCATTTATAATGTTGCAGTATATCTTATCATTTACAATGTTGCAGTATATCTTATCATTTACAATATTGTGGTATATTTTATCATTTACAATTTATAATGTTTGTTTGTTTTGTTTGTAATTAAGCACAAAGTTACACAATGGGCTCTCTGTTCTTTGCCCACCACTGGTATCGAAACCCAGATTCTAACGTTGTAAGTCCGCAAACATACCGCTGTGCCACTGGGGGGCAATTTATAGTTTTGCAATACATCTTGTCATTTACAATATTTTGGTACATCTTATCATTTATAATGTTGCAGTACATCTTATCATTTACAATATTTTGGTACATCTTATCATTTATAATGTTGCAGTACTTCTTGTCATTTAACCACAATGATGTAGACTGTTTGAAGTTCAAATACGCATCCATTCTCTCAAAGTACTACCAGGATTATCTTTTTTTATTTTGTAGCATCCATGCAGAAGGCAATCTCCCACTGTGTCAGCAGTAACTTTACGGATTTATAAAGCTAAAACTCGAGGTTCGATTCCCCCTTGTGGACAGATAGCGTATTGTGTAGCTTTGCATTAAAACAAACGACACAGACAAGCTAATTCTTTCTATTTATTACAATGTACGCCATATTTAATTCTCTCTTTCATTTTTTTTTTGTATTTATAAGTTACAGTTAAAGCATTTATAAATTTTCTTCACTTTTACACCCCGCATTATACATTAGGCCCAGACTTTCCTGTTTCTGTTCTTGTTCATTGATAAAGATTCGTGCTTTACTGTATTTACTTTAATTCAAACAAACTTTAATTCAATATAATCACTTAAACTTATGTATATTTTAAAATGATATTTGGTGAATGAACGTTAAATATAGCCATTTGACAAATCTAGTTTTAGGCTTAACTAGCCATTTGGTTTTGTTTAAGATCTAATTTCTTGATGTAATTCTTCAGAGCTGTTATAGCCTCATAAAGAAACTTGCAAACACGATGTTTTCCTTAATTTTTATCTCCTATTAACTTTTTTTTGCACTGTCTTTAAGACATAGAAACGAAAATATCAAAAACGTACTTCCATTCTATAATACTTTTGGTACTTTTGGTTGTTTTAAAATTATATTTATTTATATCTGTAGGTGTTGATAGACATTTAAATAAAAACGTTATTCCACTGAAGTTTATTCTGAAGCTACTTATGGCATAACTGTCCTCTGAATCATAAGTCAGGTGATATATAACCTTAAAACTGCAGAAATAATTTTCATCTGTTTGGCATCAAATGAACGTATTGTTCGATGACAATAGAATTTCTGGCCTTGAAGTAAGTGAGGTGTAAACACATGTAAGGGCACGAGAACAGACCAGGAAAGAAATGTAGTTTTTGTTTTTTTATTATGATGTTGAACTTTTACAAAACCTGTTTCATATTGAACTAATCCTCTTGTATTTAAGTAAAATTTCTTAAGTCTTCTTCCAACACCCTAAGATTAATACGGATATTTGGAAAAGTCTATAGGGCGATTATACAGGCACGCTTGGTGTGACATACGAAGAAATATTTTGCATAAGTTATCACGGTGAGTGTACCACTGGTTTTTTGGAAGTGACAATAGGTGGGGTACCAGTATAGCAGCAATCCTTCGATGTTGCTATCATCATTTTCGATTCCTACGTCTACCCTGCCAATGGTATCAAATATTGGATCTCCTAGGAATCGCCCAAACTCTCGTCACAATAGCATCATTCAGTTGAAGAATAATTCTAGGGTTATGGCTATAGACTTGCAGAAAGCTCCATAAGCTGTAGTCAATATGGGAGGGGGGGTGTCAAAAAATATGGTCAAACATGATGAAAATGGTACGTACGGTAAGGTTGTGGCAATTGGATACCAACTGTGTCACGCCTAGTGGCCTAGTCAAACATGATGAAAGTGGTACGTACGGTAAGGTTGTGGCAATTGGATACCAACTGTGTCACACCTAGTGGCCTAGTCAAACATGATGTTTGACTAGGCCACTAGGCGTGACACAGTTGGTATCCGATTGCCACAACCTTACCGTACGTACCACTTTCATCATGTTTGACTAGGCCACTAGGCGTGACACAGATGGCACCCGATTGCCACAACCTTACCGTACGTACCACTTTCATCATGTTTGACTAGGCCACTAGGCGTGACACAGTTGGTATCCGATTGCCACAACCTTACCGTACGTACCACTTTCATCATGTTTGACTAGGCCACTAGGCGTGACACAGTTGGTATCCAATTGCCACAACCTTACCGTACGTACCACTTTCATGATAGCCTTCTTGTATAATAAATGTCCAAGATTTTTTTACCTTTTAACAGTGAAAGAGTGTTTGAGGGTGGTTAGCTTTCCAACCAAATATACCAATCGGATTCTCCTCTTCAACCAGTGTTATATATTGTTGTAGAATATTATTTTCTCAGATTTAGATGTTTGCATTATTTTCTGCTAGAGGGAGTTTTAAACATTACCTGTGAGCTCATAGTAAACAATGACTAGAACTTTCTTGAAAAATGTGGGAAACAATTTGATTTTTTTGTTTGTTTGAAATTAAGCACAGAGCTACACAATGGGCTATCTGTGCTCTGCCCACCACTGGTATCGAAACCCTGTTTCTAGAGTTGTAAATCCGCAGACATACCCGCTGTGTCACTGGGGGGCTTCGCTAAATGAGTATACTTGCGAAACGTTGTTTTTTAACACTCCTTATGCTTTTAGTATTTTCAGTTTTTCCTCCAAGTGTGGTCATACCGCTGTGCTACTGGGGGGCGGAAACAATTTGAACAAAGACACGAGTTAGACCAGAGGTTGTTCATTGATAACACAGGTATGCGAATTTAAACTTGATAAAAGTTGTTTGGATTTTAATAACGGATTTTCCATAATTCACCTACGCAGATTTCGAAAATAATATCCTTTTTTTTTCTATCACGTAAGGATTCTTTACAAATCAGGAAGAAAAACTCTTACTTAGATCAAAATTATTATTTCGTTTACCACAATGAGCATTTTTTTTATTATGATTGTTAACAAAACTACAAACAAATTGAAGAAAATTGATGTCAAACAAATATGCATCCTAATTCATCCTGATTTTTTTTGTGAAATCTACGTCTTTTAGTCTCAAAACTACGTGCTGTGGTCTTTCTTTTATGTATTTCGTTATGACGTTTTGTGAAAAATCTGTACGTAATGGAGAAAAATAAATATAATTTTCTGATTCAGCGTACATGAATTACTGTAGAACGTGTAAAAATTTCAAGACAATAAAACCATCGCAGGCCTGTGTTTTGAGTTTGTGTTTTCAACGAAGTACCAGAAATATGAACAGTACCATACGTTCGAAACAAATTAGCAAATAGAATGTCAAGTTGAAGCGTTATTTATTTGTGCATATCTTTAGTTACATGAGCTCATATAAGTTGCACTTGTAGGATTTGTAGTCGAAGAAATAAAACGATTTCATTATGATTAAGAGGACTGGCCTTTATAGTTTGTTTTACTGAATAATTCAAAAGAACACGCCCAACAATAGAAACTGTTATAACAATATTATAAAATAAACCATAATTACCCACAATGAAAGAAAAATACCGAAACGTGACCTTCTGAGAAATGCATTTTTAAGTTACGTTAGCGAGCTTGGTTTGTAAAAGAAATAAAAAGTGTTAGTCAATAGAAGAAAAAAGTCTGGGAAACAACATCATAAAGTTTCCATAGCCGACATGTGATTGGATAAATAGAGCTGATACAGCTCGAAACCTCAATTTTAGGTCACTCAGTGAGAACACTTTTGTTTTTTTATACTTTTATAAGTATCCTGGTTGTTCAGAGGTAATACTGAGGGCTTATAACGCCAAAAATCGGGTATCGATACCCGTGGTGGAAAAATAGCTCTTCTTTCTGATTTACAACAGCAAAATTCCTATAAGGGCTTATAGTAAACTTGTAGTTTTGTTATTGCATTAGATAGCGTTTAATCGAATGTGTAAATACGATTGTTAACCTAAAACGTTTTCACGATAAAATTTATACCGAGTGAAATATTCAAAATATGAATATTCTGGTGTTGGAATACAAAAAAAAAAAATAGGTGTAGTAAAATAGACAATTCAATAGAAAATGTATTTATTCAGTGTTTTAGTTGCACACAGTTGTTGTATTGTGTTAGCTTGCTTCATTTCGTTATATTCTCGACCGAGAGAGAGAACGTGTGAGTCTTCACGATAAGTTGCTTAAATTAACACATAAGCAAAACTGTGTTGTCCACAAATGGCAGCTTTTAAACCACGATTTAACTAATCTAAGCGTTGAGATCCACGTCAGTTTAACTGGTTGTCAAGATCTTTTGCCAGATGGAAACCTGCCCACCTTGAATGCCTTGCACGTATGCATTTATTCAGTAGAAATCCAAACGAAGAGCCATATGGAAGGGGGATATTCAAAGTACACGTGTGCATAAATATTACAAATACGCGTGTGGGTATTCTAGTTACACACACTTTCCGGTTTCCCTTTCAAATGAACTGGAAGTTAGCCATCCGAATTCCTCGAGGTGTTGAGTTACACGCTGAGAAGATAACGTTCATGCTTCTATCTTGGAGAGACAGCAAATACCAGCCTGTACAGCTGGTTAGTCAGAGTGTGGAACTCCGGTGCTCTATAGATTCGAATCGATAAACACCGACTAGAAACTTGAAGAATACGACTTTAAACCAAAGGAACGTGACCTGTATGAAAACCGAACCCGAACTTTAATTTCCCAGACTGTGAACGACAAAGTTCAGTTTTAATGGTACAGCGAGCTACATTAAGCTACATTAACGACTACTAAAATGCGACTTTGTCGACGTGCCGTGCGTTTCTCCTGCGATCATTCGATATTTTTAGATTTTGATACCGAACTATTTCGTCCTGGATCTAATGCGATTCGACAAAGAAGTTTTATCACAACATGCCGTTTTAACTCTTCTTTGCAAAACACCATCAGTTGTTAAGCTTAATGATGTTCGTACATTAAAGATTAGCGCAAGAGTTCTGTCGTTGAATAGTGAAAATGAATAACCTGTAATTATGTGTTGGATTTTGAAAGCAAACTGAACTCAATCTCAGCATAAGTTGACTAACTCTTAACTATCAGTCTGTCTTATTGTTCATTTTCCTTAATTTAAGCTGAATGCATCATGAATAGAAACTTTTGCAAATTGACTGTATTACATCCGTACCCATTCACCCTCCTAAATTACTCGTGAAAAAAAGACCACAATATCATGGCACCTCCCAGCACACCTGGTAAAGGTGGTGTTTGGAATCACAGGATTCTTCCTGTTATTATTCCTTGTATTCAGTGTTCTTATGTCCATCTGTATAAGGTAAGTGAGACTGTACCTTAGTATGATGATTATTTTACAAATGGCGTTGGGTAATTATTTCATAATAACACACATTTTGCTATGTGAAGCCAATTTCAAACAAAGGGAAACGGTGATCAGATATACAGTGTTGTAACAAAGCTTAGGAATTGTATGTGTCGCATTTATTACTTCTAGGATGTAACTTATTTATAAAATAACTAATTTTTTGGGTGTAGAATAATTAAACTACTTTTAACCATTTGATCCTAAATTTACAGAGCCAAGTCTGTGTATACTTTTCTCAGTGATTTACTGAAATGATACAATATGTGTAAAATAACTTCTGTATATACCTGTTAAGTAACACAACCAAACTCCTAAGATACGTAAGCACGTGGTATTTTTTGTTGCTAGTATTTGCTGATAAACTTTGGACTTGCTGTAAAGTAAAAGTCCTGATAATAAACAGTTCATGCCCTAGCTTTGAATTTAACGCTATTTATAACACGTGGTATGTTATTTTTTTCCCTAGATGCCAAGAACACATTGGTTTCTTTATGGGCTTCATCATTTGACGTATTTCTAATCGTTGATGACAGCGCTTGGTGAACTTATATTGACTTCAAGTCACAGAAAGCTTACAATCGTTGTTGTTGTTGTTCTTTCAAATATCCATGTTTTAGCTTCCTATTCTAAATTATTGTTTTTGTTTGCTTGTTTTTATTTTAGAGCAGAGCCACATTAGGCTATCTGCTGCGTCCACCGCAGGGAATCAAACTCCGGATTTTAGCTTTGTAAATTCATAAACTTACCGCTGTCCCACCGGAGGACTATTATATATATGTGTGTGTGTGTGTGTGGATTTTTGATATTTTTATTTTTTCGGCTCACATATTTCAAATGTTGTTAATGTCGTTTGTTGATAGTGAAAATCCAAAAAGAAAGTAGCAGGAACTATACATTACTTTCATATACAATAAGCTATGAGCCGCACTTTGCGTACATGTGTAGACTTTTAAACAAACTTTAGAATGTTGATACTTCTTTCTACCAGGAAGTCTAATGAATAAAACGTCAAATCTTAAGTTACGGTTTATAGTTATGACCCGAATTACCCTATCGATCATGGGTATTCGTTACTAATTTGTTGTGATTCTTGTTGAAAACATGGTTTTGATTTCTTAAGGGTGTATAACACGGGAGTTGTTTATATATTTTGTACAATGTGTTCCAATAATAACCTTTTTTTAAATAAAATTTGCCTCCCTTTAATTCCCTTTTCATTACTACTAAAATGTTTAGGAAATTCACTTATTAGTTCGAAATTATTGACTCATATATCAGGAAGAATGTAATTAAGCCATAGTTAGCGAACTCCTTTCATTTTCCTTGACTTTTGACAAAACGGGGGTCAGTTTCCTAGTCTAAGTTTGACAGAAATAGTTTTAATGAACAATTAATTATGACGCTGGTAGTTCTTAACCCTTAATTTACATCAGAACGGGAGTCAGTTCCCTAGTTTCAGTTTGAGATTTGTTGTTGCTGTAAAGAACAAAGCTACACAATGGACTGTCTGTGCTCTGCCCAACACAAGTATTGAAGCCCGATTTTTATTTAGCATTATAAACCCACTGACTTACTGCTGAGTCACCGGGTGGTCCAGTTTGACAAAGATATTATATTGTTGGTATTTATTTGTTAAATTAATTGATTGTTTGAAGTTAAGCACAAAGCTACACAATGGGCTATCTGTGCTCTGCCCACCACAGGTATCGAAACCCGATTTCTAGCGGTGTAAGTCCGTAGACATAACGCTGTGCTACTGGGGAGCTCTTTGTTAAATATATTCGAAATTATTATCCTAATGAATCGACAGTGAATGTGTTATTAAAACTCGTGCAGTCTATGAAAGTCAACGCTGAGGGTGAATGAACTGTTCTTAACTGATTCATCAAGCTTTAATTGTTCTAATGAGACTAACCAGTTCAAAAACAGTATGTAACTTGACTTATATCTTTAACTTGCCGATAAGATTTGCTTGGAAAGAAAGTATTTAAATTAAGAAAAAAATCATTGTAGCTTGGCAACGCGTCGGAATTAAGATTTCTCAGTAGGAATCATGTATATGTAGGTTTGCCACCTTATCATAAACATTTATTAAATATATGCACCCAGGGGCGCTGTAGATATAAAAAAATCCAAAATCAGGTATCTCGGTATTTTTTGCAATATGTACAGATTTTCCAACATAAAAAAATATCATTACTTCTCTCAATGTACGAAAACGAAATTTACTAAAACCATTTTTTTTTTAATTTGGAGTTTTTGTAAACTGTAGCTTAGAATAACGCGAGCGCGTGAATTACAATAATGTTGCTATTTATGCAGGGGCGAAATTTTCGAAAGTGAGGGGGACATTCCATGAAACTAGGGTATAAAAGAAAATATTCTGTATAATAAAAAAACTAAAATGGTTCTTTTCTGTGTTTTTTTTTATCCTTTTAGTCTTATATTAATGCGACACATTCACTAAATAACGGTTATATCATCATTTACAGTCTTTTAAAACTTTCAATAATCTACTTACATACTCTCAACGGAACCAGTTTGCTTTATTACACTTTGTACAATATTTAGGTATTAATACAACTTATGGAAGAGTAATACTTAGGGTAACTCGAATAAAACAAAATATATCAAATTGCTGATTTAATGACTTATACAGCACAAACTTTAGTTGAAAATGTTATCCAGTTAAAATGCCTTTAAGAAGAAAAAAAAAGCAGGAGTGAAACTGTGTTACTGCTAGTCTTTGAATCAAACCAAGCATTGTGTAAAATAAGTTTAATATCTTAACTGTATATCTCTGTTATGGTATAAATCTTGGGTGTTGCAAAACGGTGAAATTTCTAAGTATTAGTTCCTTGTTTCCTAAAATTTAATTTTGTAACCTGCATTTACATAGTATGGCTATATCAAATATGGTCCCTTATTATGAAAATTCCTGTTTTGATATACAAATAAAATAAACATAGAAACATTTAGAAGCATAACTGTACTTGCCTTTAGAAGAAAACACATTACAATAGAATTTTGACAAGGCCTTTCTTTTTTCTTTGGCTGTAACTTAACCTACTGTAAAGATAACTTTCAAATTGTCCTTCTAACCAGAAGATAACAAGAACTCCTTTATTTTTCTAAAGAAAATATCTGAAAATATACCTGCGCTGGTCATTTGCAGCAATAAATTGTTGGCAGAGTGTTTTTCTTCCCAAGTGATCAAGTTATTCTTGATTAATGTGGCAAACAGCCACATTGTTGGTGCGACTTTGTTTCATAGAATTACAAAGCCAGATCTTCAGCCTTCTAAGAATACTGAAGCTACTCTCAACTTCAACAAAGGAGGCAAGGACAGCTAATAGTAACCTCACAAGGGTCATGGACCTCAGGCAGCATGTCCCTCAAGATTTTTACAGCTTCAGTGTTGGGATTGTAGGTGTATTTTGAGATGAACATGGCTAATTGCATAATGTAAAGATTTTCTGGTCAAATCTGGTGAGTCTGCAGGCTTCTCTGATTGGAGAGCTCTCAGAACTATACATCTACAGTGTCTAGTAGCTTGTAGTCAACCACACACAGAGTTTGGGGTCATCCTCTGACCTCAACTTTTGCAGATGGCTTAGATTCTCCTCCTTTTCCTCTAGACTTCTAAAAGTTAAAACGACAATACGCTTACAACCTTCAACAGGCAATATTTTGTCTCCTGTTGTTGTGATGCCAAAGCACTAGAGAGCTGGGTGTCTACTGCTCTCCAATTTTTTTCTCTGAAAGCTTTTGTGCAATAAAAGCATAACAACCCTTTCAAACAAGGGCTGCAGTGGAACCAGGAAAAATATTTGAACTATTTCTCCTGAAAATGGAGAGTTCTATTTGTGAATTCTTGATCTATAATGAACCTTGGATCTGCTGGAGTCCTTCGTTTTGAGCCATTGGCCAGAGGTAAGGTAGCCAGTCAGCAGCACCTTACTACTGACCATTCCTGCGAAGGAATTGCCTGCCACTGTTATAATGTACCTGTAGCTAAAAGTGCGGGGAATATTTTGCAGTATAGCACAGATCTCTACCACAGAGACAATCCACGACAATCAAATTTGTGTAAGTTCTTTAAAGATCGTTAATATATTAATCATGTATCTCTTGATTATTGTAATAAAATTATAAACAAAAATTATGTAAAGTACAAGGATATACATATTCCTTCAGTTTGTACTGCCTGAAGATATTATATTAACAAAATTTGCCTAAATCTGGGAGCTATAGACTATTTTTTGGTTCATTAAAATATTTCATCATTAAATCGCTATTTGGCTTTGCTCGTACAATGTTAAAGTTAAAGGTAACGATATAAGTACGATAATGTTAATTATAATAAACTACACATGACATTTCACGAGGAACGACATCTGGCGTATAAAAAAAAAGGAAAAAAGAATCACGTCTCGTTTTGGACAACAATTTACTCGACTTTCACGTTCAATAAGTCCAACCAATCCTGAAATCCTCCAAAACTCTTTTATCACGTCAATAAGTCCAACCAATCCTGAAATCCTCCAAAACTCTTTTATCACGTCAATAAGTCCAACCAATCCTGAAATCCTCCAAAACTCTTTTATCACGTCAATAAGTTCAACCAATTCTGAAATCCTCCAAAACTCTTTTATCACGTCAATAAGTCCAACCAATTTAGAAATCCTCCAAAACTCTTTTATCAC
>NW_013666402.1:200358-214889 GCF_000517525.1 Limulus polyphemus
TAAGTCCAATCAATCCTGAAATCCTCCAAAACTCTTTTATCACGTTAATAAGTCCAACCAATTCTGAAATCCTCCAAAACTCTTTTATCACGTCAATAAGTCCAACCAATCCTGAAATCCTCCAAAACTATTTTATCACGTCAATAAGTCCAACCAATTCTGAAAGCCTCCAAAACTCTTTTGTCCCCGACATGGAAGTTTCGAAAATCCAAAAATGAATACACTTATTTTGAATGATTCCTAACATACTCATGCAATTTTGGGTGCGAATCCGTGAATCCAGTCTGAGTAGGGAGTTTGGAGCATTGCTGTCGAACTTTCAAGGCATATTGACAAAAGTTGTGGGAGAAGAAATGAGGTAAACAGACTCACTTGAAAGTAAATATTTACAGAGAGAGAAACGCTCCACTAGAGAAACAGTAAGAGGCTATATAATTTGGAGAGTTTGTTTATTTGTTTTATCATTTTAAACTGATAGCTTATGGGGTTTGTTTAATTTCGCGCAAAGTTACTCGAAGGCTACCTCTGCTAGCCCTCCCCAATTTTTAAGCGAAAGAATAGAGGGAAGGCAGTTAGTCAACAATACCCACCGTCAACTCTTCAGCTACTCTCTTACCAACGAAGAATGAGATTAATAGGCCAATTATAAAGCTCCTTTCATGGATGGAAGGGCGAGCGTGTTCGGTAACGGGATTCGAACCTTCGACCCACATATTGCGAGTTGAGTCCCCTAATCACCATACCATGCTAGACTGACTAGAGGGAAGGCAGTGCTAGTCAACTGTCTCGACTGCCAACTCTTGAGTTACTCTTGGCTGACCGAATAATGGGTTTTATCGAAGAAATTTGTCTTAATAAACTATAATTTCGCTATGAATCGAGAAATACACGTTCACGAAACGACCACTGCAAATGTATTATCAGTATTTAAGAACTTCATATATTTTTTGGTGATATATCTTTATCAACTGAACCAACTTTGATTTATCTATCTTATTTTAACCAGGTGGTATGCATCCTTCCTATTAGCACGTGATGTTAATAATTCTACGACAGTTACCTATATGAGTTTATAGTTTCAAACTTAAAGAAAGCCATAAGTTAGTTTTCCATTCAAAATGAGCACACTTGAAGGAAAAAATTAAAATACTAAAAGCATAAGGAGGGTTAAAAAACAACGTTTCGCCAGTATACTCATTTAGCGAAGCCTCCCAGTGACACAGCGGGTATGTCTGCGGATTTGCAACGGTAGAAACCGGGTTTCGATATCCGTTGTGGGCAGAGTAGAGATAGCCCATTGTGTAGCCTCGTGCTTAACTTCAAACAAAACAAACAAACATTTAGCGAAACGTTGTGTTTTTTTAATTATTCCAGTTTTTAGACGCATAATAACACGCCATTTGTATGGAAATGAAAACATGAAAGTTATCAATTTTGATCGTAGAATTTATTTTTGTATAATTTTTGTATCAGGAAAAAAGCAACTTAACAAAAGGTGGAATTTTTCATGATTCAATAATTGTGTATGTTTTTTTGTTTTTTTGTTTGTTTTTAAATACTAACATTGTTTAACAAATGTCTCAGTATTTTAATTGTTGTCATACGTTGGGTTCTTAGCTGATCTTGAGATTTTTGTAATCTATCTTGCCATAATATGTCCACGTAAGATTATAAGTTTGTTTTCTTAGAAAAAAAAATGAACACCGTAGTTAAATTAAAAATGTCACTACAATAATCGATTTTCGAATATGTGCGTAAGATTTTTTCTTTTTTTTTTTACATATAGACCAAATTATTTTGAAATTTAAGACCATTTCCGCTTGTAATGTACCAGATGTTGTGTCCTATTAGTCCAAAAAACAACAACAACTTTGTTCGTTGACTTCCTTTCCTTTTTCTAAAGTTTCATGTGCGTTTCGAATGCCGTGTGTCAAGATTAAAAGCAACCATCAATTTAATGAGAAACATTATACGCTCATCTTAAGAAAAAAATAATAAATACCACAACTAGCTTGAAAAATGTAGAAACGAAAGACTAAGAAAACGTGAATCTAAAATATGACAGCCTGGTGCATTTTCATGCTAGTTATAGAAAACTATACCTCCAGACGTGTGTTATTTATTTTCGCGCTATTGTACTTGTGCAGTTCTGTGAAATTAATACGGTAAGTTCTATAGTAAAAGTACTTCGCAATGAAAACATCAGATCACAGTTAAATAACATAGAAAACCAACATGCTGTATTACTGTTTATGAAACAAGGTACACGTGAACCTGCTATTGAGAGTATAATTTTGTTGGGAAGACCACCTAGTATTATTAGCTACATAAGAACATTCTGCTGAAAGTATCACTTTTGTTGAGAAGGGCACCTAGTATTGTTAGCTACATAAGAACATTCTGTTGAAAGTATCACTTTTGTTGGGAAGGCCACCTAGTATTGTTAGCTACATAAGAACATTCTGCTGAAAGTATCAGTTTTGTTGAGAAGGGCATCTAGTATTGTTAGCTACATAAGAACATACTGTTGAAAGTATCACTTTTGTTGGGAAGGCCACCTAGTATTGTTAGCTACATAAGAACATTCTGCTGGAAGTCTCATTTTTGTTGGGAAGACCACCTAGCATTGTTGGCTACATAAGAACCTTCTGCTGAAAGTATCACTTTTGTTGAGAAGGGCATCTAGTATTGTTAGCTACATAAGAACATTCTGCTGAAAGTATCACTTTTGTTGCGAAGGGCGCCTAGTATTGTTAGCTACATAAGAACATTCTGCTGAAAGTCTCATTTTTGTTGGGAAGACCACCTAGCATTGTTGGCTACATAAGAACCTTCTGCTGAAAGTATCATTTTTGTTGGGAAGGCCACCTAGTATTGTTAGTTACATAAGAACCTTCTGCTGAAAGTATAATTTTTGTTGCGAAGACCACCTAGTATTGTTAGCTACATAAGAACCTTCTGCTGGAAGTATCATTTTTGTTGGGAAGGCCACCTAGCATTGTTCAGTAAAGCTAGTTTTACGAACCATAACAAGAAACGAGCCCCATTTAATTATTATTATTTATTTCAAAGCAAGGAGGTCGCATTTACTATAATACATATTACAAAACTGGACAAAATAACCTAAAAATATATTTTGGTTTATATGCATTTACAAAGTTCATTTCTAATGACACAGAAATACAGCCAATAAGATAAATTACGTTTCCATGAATCGTTTTTCTTTTCTATCCGTTTCGTATAGAAAAGTATCTTTAACTCTGTACCATTGTAACACGAAACATGCTGTAGTGTAAATTAAGCAACCAAAAATAAGAGAGAAAGAGAAATACTGTGACTATGTAAAAAGTATAATAAGCATCAATTTTCTGCAAACAAAATATTTTACTCCTCAATTTCCTCACCCACAGTCAAATGAAGCTCTGTTCTTTGCAGTCTTACATGTTGGATTGATAACAGATGGTAAAACTTGAAACTGCGGTTTTAGATTGTGAATTCTAGAATTAAAATTGTTTAAAAAATATAAAATATTATATAAACAGTTGGTATTAAAAGTGGCGCCCCAATTATTGGTGTTGGTGTGTTTGTTCAAGATTGTGGGTGTGTTAAAAAAAACTGTCTCTGAGCCATCCTATTTAGACAATGTAATACATTATGGCATTGCCATCGCACGTGACAGGAAATACTTTGTACATCTGTGGGAAGTTCATTCATTTAAATTCAATATACTTCTATTGCTTGTTTTCTGAAATAAAAAAATAGACAAGCTTCCAATAGTGAAAAACAGTACTTGAGATGTAAATTACCATATGTCCCAACTCAAGGGTATTTGAGTATAACATATCGATACACGCCCAATAGAAATAGTCGTGTAAACACCGTATTTAAACATCATATCTTCACGAAAACAAAGTAAATAATGTGTAAACTATGCAAGTAATACGGCTTTCTAAACAAATACATTTCTATAATATTTCGAACCGATGAACTAGCCATTGTTTTTCGATATTTAAAGTAGAGATCTTTTATGAACTTCCTGGAAATGCATCCGGAAATGATGAAACTATAAACTCAAGTCCGTATTTTACAAATCTGTTTCAAGAACAAGAAATAACGTGAAGTGACGACAATGTATTGTGGGTATTTTAATAAGACATGTCATCTGATTGTGTCCCCAAACTGTTTCTACATATTACTTAAAAGAAAAATCCAATTTCCTATCCGAGAAGAAGTTAAGTCGTGTTGAAAATCAAAAGGATTCGCTTGTGTCCAGAACAAAATATAAGTTCCCGTTTTCTTCGGTCATCGTGACCTCCGATGCGAATGAAATGAATCTTTGCCCCCTCCTCCCCTGGTAAACGAACTGCAAGTTTAAGGACTTACAACGCTAAAATCCAAGGTTCGATTAATCATGGTGAAAAGAGCACAAATGGTCCATTATATAGCTTTGCGCTAAAAAAAACTAACTTGATTTTTTTTATATTTTTACCAGTCAATAAAATATTTCATAACCTGAAACAAATCAATGAGTTTTGACTAAGTAGGCTAAAGAGGCCTGATGCCTGGCATGACCTAATGGTTAGGGCGTTCTACTCTCAATCTGCGAATTGCGGATTAGAATCCTATATCGCCCTTTCAGCCATGGGGACGTTACATTGTGAAGGTTAATCCCACTATTCGTTGGTAAAAGAGTAGTCCAAAAGTTGGCGGTGGGTGGTGATGACTAGATGCCTTCCCTCTAGTCTTTCACTGCTAAATTAGAGGCGGCTAGTGCAGATAGCCCTCGAGTAGCTTTGCGTGAAACTCGAAACAAAACACACCAAGTAGGCTAAATTGAAATATAACTTTTTTGAAATTGAACTCTCAGAAATGTGTTTTCTAGAACTCAGATAATTATATTTCACACTTCCAGCACCAATCCTCTCTGCAAGATAGTACAAGTATTTTTGTGTAGCACGTAAAGTGAGAATTCGCCTAGACACTGTTTTAGAAATCAGTCTTCTTCAAGTTGTAATGAATTTAGCTTCTTATCATAACGCAACAACAATTCCTTTCTTTCAATAAGAATCCATGGTTCACGTCCGTTTGCCTCAAAATCCCGCTCCGCACTCTCGAGCCTTGGGTACGTTATAAGAGAGGCAGTCAAATCCCATTATCCGATTAGAATAATACCCAAGATTTTGCTATCTATTCTGTTAAATAGCTGCCTTCCCTCTAGTCTATCAGTTCAAAATGGGGACGGATAACCTTTGTGTAGGTTTGTGCGAACATCCGAAATATCCAACCAACCAATCATTCAATTGATAACATCCGGATTATGGGCGACGACTGGCAGAAACTTAAAACCGTTCGAGTTATAACTATTTTTAATCTGGAATTCTTCATTTTACAGCTGTACACAAGTATGCTACGAGGATGACTTCTTACGTTAAGCTTTCAATGCCATAGGTGGTGGAACGCGATCACTGGAGACACATGCTTCCACTTGTTTGAAAAGTAATAAAGTTTCTCTCTTCAAAACAAAATACAAATTATAAAGTAAAAAAGTGTAATAAAGTCGGAAAACAGCATATAAAGCCTAAAAGTGCAAGGTTATAGCTGCCAGCATTCTTACTGGCTCGATTTGAGATGGCTCTTCTTTTCGGCAAATCAGTGAAAATGCGAAAAGTGCCCCTAGATAGTCGTGACCCTTGACATTCCAAGTATTTCTACCTCATACTTTCCATGCCACTAAACGTTTAGTTTAGTCTGTGATGACTGAAATTGGATGTAGAAGAGGCTTTGGTAGGTACGTCTTCATGCAAAACGGCCGATGTTACGGTTGAAGTCTAATTTAACGTATTTGTGGACAAACATGGATCATTTATATGATCATGGATTACTATGTAATAACGTAACCCTAAGCTTTACGAGTTAAAAAACTATTAAACTTGCTGGTTCAAAATAAACTCTTAGTGAAGTTCTTGAAAATCATTCCTGTTAACTTTTTTTGAAAGCGGTCTATATACTTAGGACAAACAAGATCCATACAATATTTTGGAAACAAATTATTCTAACAAAGTTTCCCTTTATGTTAAAAATTAGCACAACAGTAAAGCTATTGAAGTTACTCTGTTTTTTTTTCCTGTGAATCCTTTAGATTGAAAACTTGAATCTATAAGTTCACGATGACACCTGGTTAACGATACCCAATATACAGACATAAAGGATGGTGGAATTATAACAGAATCTGATAATATTTGTTTATGCAAATATGATGTAAAATATTAGATTATTTTTTTCAGGTAATTAATGTTTAGTTTTACTTTCACGTAACCAACTCTTGTTCATTATTTTAGTTAAATCATATATAAATTAATGTTCTTTAAGTGTTTCTTTTGAATTCACTTTTTCTTAGCTGTTTAGATTTCATAATAAGTGTTTATTTCATATTGGTTCAGTCTTTTTGTTCGGGAAAAATTTCCTATATAAAATATTAACCACACGGCATCGTGCATGGTTTGGAATAACTTAACAGCAGTTTCAAAAAATTATAAACAATTCATGGTCTTTCGATAAAACAGACTACCCCAGTGGCACAGCGGCATGTCTGCGGACTTACAACGCTAAAAACCGGGTTTCGATACCCGTGGTGGGCAGAGCACAGATAGCCAATGTTGTAGCTTCGTGCATAACTTCAAACAAACAAATTATGAAACAGCCCATCGTGCCATGTATAGAGAACTTTTATAATCACATTTTCGAAATAGACCTATAAATTAACCATGGGTGCGCTTATCGCCCCATCTATGTAGTAATAAAACAACTACTTCATGAGCATAAAGTTTGGAGACGGCTTGAATGGGTAGTGAAAGAAACTTTATTACAAATGTACAACGTTTCGAAAAGCTTTTACATTCGTCGACACATCAAGTTGAGCTGCCAACTTATTCAAGTTTGTTGTAAGATTTCTCAATGAGGAGACGTTCTCATTTTGATAATACTGTGCGAATATTAGTTAAATTAATAATTCTTACTGTGATTACATCTTTACATGACCAAATATTTAATTGTTAGCTTTTTGTCTTTTACAAAATGGCCGGACACAACCTTATGATTAGTATGATTGGACTATGAATCTGTAAGTTTATGGTTCGTGAACTGTTGCCAGAGTGACAGTCGAATCCCATGAACTGTTGCCAGAGTGACAGTCGAATCCCACTATACCATCTGACATGAACAGCTCAAGAGTTAGCGGTAGATGCTTTTGACTAATTGTCCTCTCTCTCTAGTCTATCAATTCAAAGAAAATTAGGGACAGCTATGCGTGGGTAACCCTTTGTGCAGCTTTGCGCGAAAAGCCTGAAACAAAGAAACAAATATTTGCCAAATACGTTCTGTATATGTGTGTCTACGAAAAACCGTGTTTTGAAAATCCGAAAGTACGATGGGAGTAACGTAAATCTTTCAGTTGTTCCTGTAATGACATTGTAGACCCAGTTCTAAGAGCAAGTTTCTTAACCACAGCTCTAAGAAGAGGGACCTCCCAGTAAGATTTATGAAGAAAGAAGAAAAAACATAAGGAGAATCAAGAACGTGCCAAACCTTGAGAAACCGCCCATGTAAGTTTCATGGTAGAGACTCGTGTTTTGGGCTGTTTTTGTTTTGTTTTGTTTTTTAACCTTGAAGCATTAAATTACCCGAAACTTAGATATGACCGAGAAAAAATGTCGTTCTTTACGTAAAAGTTTTTTCAGCAGACTTTGCAATCGATTATCAAATCTTTTTTTTTTTTTTTGTATGTGTATATCATGTGTTTTGTTCTAGAATATTTCTACATAATTCATCAAAGTGTCTGGAGTTAAGCACAAAGCTACACACTGGGCTATCTGTGCTGTGCCCATCACGGGTATCTAAACCTGGTTTCTAGCGTTATGAGTTGGCAGACTTACCGCTGTGCCACTGGGAGGCTCATCATGATGTTATTATTTACGGTGGGAGTGTAGAAGTGGATGGATAAAAATTTGTATCAAATTTTAAAATAATAACAACGTGAAATATGTTGTGCAAAGAAACGTACCAGACAAAATATTGGAAAGGAAAAAATGTATTGTGAAAATTAAGGATAACGAATTAATAGAATTTAAGTTAATGCAGAAGTGAAATGGAAAGAGTTTTGTGTTTGCATTAATTATAAAAACATTAAGGTGAAAATAAAGCTTCTAACAATTTCAAATTAACAATTAATTTTGTTTTGTTTTATACAACCCACCCACCCGTTGGGATATTTCTACTATCACGAGGACATACTCAGCTTTTTCAAGAAACAGTTACTCCCAGATAATTCAGGAATAAACTTGAGGGCTCATAGTGGACACAGCGCAGATAGCTAGACCAATTGTTTCTTTACGCATCAACACAAACAAACAAGAAATAATATTTTTAAGTAAAAAGTTTCGAGTAATTGCGGCCCACGATGTGTTATTTCTAACTCTAATTCGCCTTTTTTTCTTTTTTTTTTTGTTCCATAGAGTTCAGAACCCAAAACAACAATCCCGAGAGCTCTGATAGGGCCTACTGTAGCTAGTTTCTGGTTATGAATGTACAGACAGTCGGGTAGTGCTTGAAAGATTTTAGAAGCAAATATATTTTATTTTAACAACTCATTTCTCCATTATACGTTATTATTTAGTTTAGAATTAGTTTCTCGTTGTAATAACAAAAATAACGCTAAAAAATTTCAGGCCTAACGATAATCGTAGCTGTTACCGTTTCCAGATGACAAAAAAACTTCGCCATCAGTGGATTATTTCTATATGAAAAGATACTGGGAAATAAAATACGCATGTTTGCTCTGATAATTTTAAATCTTCGGGGTTTTCGTTCAATAGTAGTTAAATATCGTCAAAAGAAATACTTTCAATTGTGATGTTCTTTGAAATGTTCTAAACCAGAAGTTTTATTTTCCTGATTTTGTTTGAAAATGTCATATGTGACACATGTGTTTTGTATTTTTCTTGTAAAGCTGTGGCTCCAGTAATATCCAAATCTTTGCATCAGAAGTTTTATTTTCCGGATTTTGTGTGAAAATGTCATACGTGACATAAGTGTGTTGTATTTTTCTTGTAAAGCTGTGGCTCCAGTAATATCAGAATCGTGGCACCAGAAGTTTTATTTTCCTGATTTTGTGTGAAAATGTCATACGTGACACATGTGACACAAGTGTGTTGTATTTTTCTTGTAAAGCTGTGGCTCCAGTAATATCCAAATCTTTGCATCAGAAGTTTTATTTTCCTGATTTTGTGTGAAAATGTCATACGTGACACATGTGACACAAGTGTGTTGTATTTTTCTTGTAAAGCTATGGCTCCAGGAATATCAAAATCTTTGCATGTGCGAGGATCAAACTTGTTAGGATATGATTTATATTTATTCCGATGTTTTATTTTCCTTCGTGATACTTACGCCTCTTAATAACGCATCCTCCCTGATTTATAAGATGGTACAATCCACTTAGCAGTTAAGACTGCACAAATCATACCTGGGATTTTTACTAGACGTAATGTAAAAATAACAAATCCCATTTATTTGTTATTTTGACATTAAGTTTAATTAAATATTATATGCGAATCACATTATTATGCTTCAATTTAATCTTCAAGTTATTATTACAACTATAAAAAGGCTTTATATAAAAGTATTTTTGTCATGAGATTTCTTTGAATTTCGCGCAAAGCTAGCCGTCTCTAGTTTAGCTGTGGAAGACTAGAGAGACGGCAGCTAGTCATCACTGCCCACCGCCAACTCTTGGGCTACTCTTTTACCAACGAATAGTGGGATTGACCGTTACATTATAACGGATGAAAGGACGAGCATGTTTGGTGAGACGGGAATTCGAACCCGCGACCCGCCGCTTGCGAGTCGAGCTCCCTAACCACCTGGCCATGCCGTGAGATATTAGAATGCACGTTAGTTTTCTTTATAACTAAATTACAACAGTAACTTCAGCAGGTTTAAAACTTTTTCTGTAAAACAGAAAACAAGAGCCCAAACATTTATTCCAGCAAGTGAAGTACCACTAAAATTAAACATGTGATCGAAAAATATTCATTTCTCAGCTCATGATATTAATACGAGTATTTAAATCCTTTATTTTATTTCAATAAAACAGTCTACATATCAAGTTTCATTTTACGATTACAGTTTCAAAACTACGTATGCAAGCAGAAATATAGCATACGCGTTTTTAATTTTTAACACATTTTTAATGGAGTTTGTTTGTTTGAAGTTAAGTACAAAGCTGCTCACCACGAGTTTCTAGCGATGTAAGTCTGCAGTTATTCCGCTGTACCACTGGGGAGGGGGAGCATTTTTAATGGTATTAGCTACAGTGATTAGTAGCAGTGTTTACGGATTTACAAAACTACAATCTGAGGTTCGATTCTCTACTGTGAACACAACGGTTAGCCCAGTGTGACTTTGCTCTAAACAAACAAACAAACAAAGCTATTGTTTTAGTAAGAAATGTTCAATCTGAAAATTCGATGTGCTATTACCCTTACATAGCAGAACATGTACACAAGCCACAGATAAATGACTCTTCGTTTCCTTTGAGTGACAACGTATATTACATACTCCCCAGACCGGATCGACTGGCGTGCCACAACATGGCGGACATAGTTCTTCGAAAACTTTCCAGTTCTATGACGGAAATGGCAATTTATGTACCCAGTTGAAAATGTTGGCAAAAACTCGTGTTATTTCTTCAAGAGGAAGGTTACTTAAATAACTCTTAAAGTCGGACGACTTCTCTCACAGTTCATTCTGTTTCTGTTTATTTTAACACCACCCTTCATGCTATTTACATACAGTAGCCATAGGGCCACGCATGCGCTGTTAACGAACGACGAAGAGGCCTATTGTCATGCAGATAATTCCAATTAAAAATTACTATAACATGTGTTGAAAATTCATTAATGTATTTCTTTCTTTTTTTAAGTTCCCTAAAAATATGAAATATAATATATATATATAATGCTCGTCTAAAGAACAGAAGATACAGGTGTAAAGAAGCTTCCAATGATGAGAGTGGCTTTCAATTTTCCCCTTTCTTGAACTTTATGACCACTTGTTGGTCCCATCAGTCCATCATTTTGTTTCATCTCTAAAGGCAGTTTTCCACTTTTCATACTAAATTAGGTAGAACACTTGTAGCTATAGAACCAGTGTCGATGAACATATTCCTATCACTAAACCCTTTGAAACATAGACTGGTGTCTATAAATAATGCATTACATATTTTTACTGAGGCTGAGGGAGTATTCTCATCCATAAGATATTGTTTTCAGGTTTGTTATCAAATTATACCAATGACTTTTTCGTAACAATCTCTGATGTAATGTCCAAATTTTCCACACTTATAGGCGTTTCTTTTTCCTGTCATTCTTTGGGAGCAGTTTCTAGCAATATATCCTTTTAACTTATAGTTGTAAACCTTCTGTCCTGTGGTATACTTCCTCTATCCTGATCAAACACCTCTATAACAGAGAGCTTTTATCTGCAGTTACCGACAATATGTCATTTTCAGTTACAGTTGTAAAATCTTCTGTCCTGTAGTATATTTCTTCTTCCATCCTGAGCAAACAACTTTATAATAAAAGAGCTTGTATCTGTAGGTTCCTGGAAATATGCTCCTTCAAGTTGCAATTGAAGCATCTTCTGTCTAGACTATGGAAAAGTATCATGGGAGGTTTATCAAGCTCATTATGATGGATAGAATAGTGAACAACAAACTATTAATGTTACTGCTAATTTCAACTGGCCAACATTAACAACCTTCCAGCCGAGAGCTATAACAACTATCATATATGATGAATGTCTTATCGAACAGGTAACCCGCCAGTAGGAAGTTCAGGAGCAGATTGAGGAGGAAAGAAGAGACTTTAGCCGAAGTTGCGGAAGATGTGAAAAAAACTTGCTCAATTATCTTACTCAGATGCTTCACGTGAAATTCATGGATGAAAAAGATAAACAATAACTGGCAACATTCAGGAATTATGAACTTATTAGATCAAATAGAATAGAAACATCAACTCTGATGAAGGTCTAGAAGAGCTCAAACGATTTATTAGACTCAGGATGGAAAAAGCAAACAACACCTGGTTTCTATATTAGGCATGTTGTTGAACTGGCCAGTTAAATTCTGGAACTGACTTAGGTGGCTGCATAGCTGGAGCGACCCAGAAGGGTGCAATGGCCATAGATGGCAAAGCAGTAGTGGTCAAAGGTGTGGATCAAATGGGTTCTCTTAGGTCATATTTTATATTTAAAGGTGTTTGAGGATGGATTTCTTTGGTGGATTCGGAAAGAGAGGTGTGACTGGCTTGACTCTTGCATTTGACAATTAATTTTACTCATGTTTTCTATACCTCATTAATTTTGTTCTTACAGAATTCCTGCACTTTGTTGATGTCCTTTCGTACTTCTTAATTTTTATCATTACAGTCTTTCTGCGCTTCGGAACATTGTCAACCAACAACATCAAACGAGCTTTGTCAGTATTATAACAAGGTGTAAACAATCTAATTGTTTAAAGAAAAGTAATTTCCGGTATGACAACACATGGGCACGAGGGTTAGACAAAGGACGTTTGTATCGTATCAGTTTTTAAACTTTTCTCAACTTGTTAGTTATGTCATACGTAATTATTTGCTTTTCAGATTAGAGTTGACTAAAAACAAATTATAGGTATGAATAGGAGGGATGGGAATGACATGTTCTTTTTTTTTTTCATTATATCAAGCTGTATTTGAACAAGCACTGTGCGATTAAAACGTAGTGTTAACCCTAGTTAGTGACTTTTTAAAGCGTTTTTTGTTTTGTTATCGAAGGTACGGTCACAATAGCAGCATGAAGTATTTGTTCCAGATGATGGTACAAAAAGTAATAAGGGGCACAGCTCCTTTCATGACGTATAAACTAAACAATGAATGTATACAAAGTAATTTGCTTATTTTGAAAGATTATCAAAATTAAAATGCACATATTTTATACATACAGGTATTATTTTAGGCTATGTTTTTAATATTTTAATTTAGGCATTTTATATTGTTTGCTAATGTCTACACATGATACGACGATTTGAATTTTCAAGAAACTTGACAAATACATATATGATAATGAAAAAACGGGAGTGATTTAAGGTGTTAACATTTAGTTAGTCAGTTCATTGCTGAACATTTTTTGAGTCTGTGCTGTAGATGCGAGAGGAAATTTAACAAGTAAGTAACTGTGAAGTTTTATTTCTGAGTTAGGCCTATCAACAAAGCATGTAAAACATTACCGAAAAATTAATAATTCGTTAGAAACAAATTTACTGGACTTTGTATTCTTTTTACTGAATAATTAAAAAAGAATCCGTCCAACAATAACAACCATTACAACAAAGATGTTAGAAGTGGAGTTAATTTGATATGTATAAAATATAGTCTACGTTCAACTTCAAGATGACGATGATGAAACAGTGAAACGAAAAACAAGCAGAAAGAGACGGAGCATTAAAAAAGGCATAGAAGAATGAGACAGAAAAGTAAATGGAGAACAATAAAAAACATGACATGACATGATAAAGAACATGACAAAAATTTAAGAAGACGAAGAAGAAAGAGACAAAAAATTCAAAGAACAAAATGAAATTTCGAAAAAGTTAAACGAAGACCAAGAAGAAAGAGATATAAAATTTCAAAAACCATCAAGAAGTAATAGACAGAAAGGAGTTAAAAGATAGAGATGTAAGACTTAAAGAAGAATTAATTGAAAGCGAGATTGAAGGAGTTATTGGAGATGTGTTGAAGGATTATAGCAGCAAAACTAAGGAAGTACAAAAGAGCGTCCGTATCTATTTCCGGTTGTGTTGAGAAATATTGTTGCTAGTCGTGACTCTAATGCAGATATTAACAGATTTGTTTGACAAATTCTCAGCCAGTCTGAGTCAACATAACGTACATTACAATCTATAAATGTGTTAATAATTTTTCAAGTATCTTCATAACATGTTAGTTTAACCATTTCTCACTAAGTAAACGTTAAGTGTCAATACAGATTGAAAATAGTTTTTTCTCACTGTAAAGTATATGATTTTTACTTCTCAGTATTTTGAAATATGTAAAAACTACAGAATTCTTAGTGATGTAAATATTTCTTAATTAAAAAGACTAATCTTTTCTTAGCAAGGAAGATAAATCTTATTAACGTAACTGCCAATGAAGATGTTCAAATGACATCAATATAGCGACTGTTTAAAATGACCAGATAGTTTCTAATTACTAGTTAGACATTCCCAGTATTTCAAATTTTAAGAAGAATCATCTGACAAATTAAGTCATGTTTGGGCGTGAAATTATATGTTACTGGGAAAAATCATTGCTTTGGTGACTACATGTTAAAAAAAATTATCTAAGTATCTTGTCATTAAGACTATGATTGAAACATAGATTTGTTACGTCTCCGTTTGTTAATTAACTTTCCGTAACTTCGTTCCGACGAAACTTAAG